>NC_034191.2:38494994-38794994 GCF_002021735.2 Oncorhynchus kisutch
CATGAAATATAATAGGTGGCCGTAATCACCCGCAGACACACCTGGCTAATTTGATGCGTCATGTAATCATCTGGCCAAGTGGAGTCTGTTGTTTAGACATGTAGCTAGCTAGCTAAACAATGAACCGGCATAATCTCAACTCATACTACTACCATTCCAAATTGATTGTCTTAGCTATAGTATGAATATGCTGGTAGCTAAAGCTAACCAACTATACTGAACAAAAATATAAAACAACGTAACATGCAACAATTTTACCGATTTTACTGAGTTACAGTTCATATGAATTAGGTCCTAATCTATGGATTTCACATGACTGGGCAGGGGCGCAGTCATGGGTGGGCCTGGAAGGACATAGGCCCACCCACTTGCGAGCCAGGCTCAGCCAATCAGACTGGGTTTTACCCCCCCACAAAAGGGCTGTATTACAGACAAAAATACTCCTCCATTTCATCAGCTGTCCGGGTGGCTGGACTCAGACAATCCCACAGGTGAAGAAGCCAGATGTGGAGGTCCTGGGTTGGTGTCGTTACACGTGGTCTGCGGTTGTGAGGCCCGTTGGACGTACTGCGAAATTCTCTAAAATGATGTTGGGAGAGGCTTATGATAGAGAAATGAGCATTCAATTCTCTGACAACAACTCTGGTGAACATTTCTGCAGTCACCATACCAATTGCACGCTCCCTCAAAACTTGAGACATCTGTGGCATTGTGTTGTATGACAAAACTGGATATTTTACAGTGGCCTTATTGTCCCCAGCAAAAGGTGAACCTGTGTAATGATCACGCTGTTTAATCAGCTTCTTGAAATGCCACACCTGTCAGGTGGATGGATTATTTTGGCAAATGAGAAATGCTCACTAACAGGGATGTAAACTAATTTGTGAACAAAATTTGAGAGAAATACACTTTGTGTGTATGGAACATTTCTGGGATCTTATTTTAGCTCATGAAACATGGGACCAGCACTTTACATGTTGTGTTTATATGTTTGTTGTTAGCTAGCTAACATTAAGCTATAACTAGCAATGCAAATGGATTTCTGAGTCAAATAATATTACTACACAGATCATACACATAACTTTAGCGAACAATACGCAGTAACTTGCAATGGAAATACTTCCTGACCAAATTAGAAACTTATATTACCTGAAAATGTAGCTAGACTCTTACCCATATACATTACTTGGATGAATGCTTCACGGCAGACTGGAACCATTTAACTCTGTTTTGTTCGTAGCTATATCTTGTTTAGCTAGCGTTGTGTCAAGTCAGTAGCCCATCACAACTTTTTCCAACTGATCTGTCGATAGTGCCTGCTAAATTCAGGGCATCAATGTTGTAGAGAAAAGTAGTAAATCATTTATCTTTCAAAAAAACTGCAGTAGAAAGGATTATCAACACATATTGAGCAACTCACATTATAGACAGAAGCATGCAACATGGCAGACCAATCCAAACTCATCTCCTGGCATGTCCAGCCCATCCTTTATCTCAGCGAATCATGGCTAGCGGGAAGGTTCCTGACTTTTTCCATGGCTAAACCAACAAGGCTAGTAATTTAACAATTTTATTTGTATTTACAGATACAGTTTGTTATTAAGGCACATGAAAGTTCACACGTTCCAGAATGCATTTCTGCCCCCCAAAAAAACATTTGTTTTTGTGAAGTAGTGACATGGCCTAGCTTCCTGAAGCGGGTTACAGATACTGTGGGTGCCATTAGCTTGGTCCCAGATCTGTTTGTCGTATCAGACTGGTACCCTTGTTTGGTATGACAAGGAATTGACATAATAGCACAAACCGATCTGAGACCAGGCTAATTGCAACCAGGGGCCAGGGCATCCATATTGTTCCGCAGTACCCAATAGTGTGTTGTTGCATGCAGTACCCATAAGAAATCTAAATCCATCCAATTATCCAATTGAAACAAATACTCACCACATTTGAATAATCAAATGCTCAAATGTTGCAAAGTTTTCGTCGGCTGGAGGACCTCGGCTTCATTTTCCAAATTCCTCAATTTCTCTCTGACAGTTGGTCAATAATCCATGTCTCAAACCATCAAACTGTTAACCAGTAAATATTATATTAGGTATGTACTTGTACACAAGTAAAAAATTATAACAAAACAAACTCCACATGGGCGATTCATTTTAGGGAGAATGTTCATGTGGAGCTGATCAAAAGGTTGACAGGTTGCAGAGCATTGGGCCAACCGAAAGGTTGCTGGTTTGAATCCCACGGCAGACTAGGTAAAAAATCTGTCGGTGCCCTTGAGTAAGCATTTGACCTTAATTGCTCCTGTAAGTCGCTTTGGATAAAAGCATCTCCTAAATTACAAAAATGTCGATCTTACATTAACTCGTGAATCCCTCAGTGATTGCTTTGAGATGATGAGCGAAGTAAAAAAAAAACTTCAGTTATGACATACAGTAAATAATGTGAAGTTTAGAAAGACATTCTCAAGGACGTACACTCTAAATACACACAATATTTACAGCTTGCTTGTAAATTTGGTTGGAGTCTGGAAGATGTGTGACAGTTGAATTATTCAAGGCTATAAAGTGTTTGTCAGTCTGCTGTGACTGTCAGTGTACACAAATGTAACCAAGACACAGAGGGAGTTTGCTATGGAAATAAGGCAGTATGGAAAAGCACAATGTGCCTTATCTAAATCAATCATCTGCTCTTTCCCACTGAGTTACGGCGGCAGACTGGTCTGATGCGGAAAGCTGGTCATTAAGAGGGAAAATAATTTAACCAAATGACTGTTAAACTCACTTCTTACGGTGATGGAGGGGGAATAGTATGGGGGAGTTGTTAACTTTCTGTTAGTTAGGAACAGAGAGCTAGGAACGTTTGGCACAAACGTACAGGAGCATATAGGAATGTTCTGTGGTTCAAAATAATCCCAGTTTACCATGACGAGGTGATAAGAGAGTACAGTTACACATCAAAACAAGGATAAAAAAAAAAACATCTCATGTTTTATAAGTGATATCTATTGCCAAGAAGATGCAATATTTGCATGACCAAAGAAATTGTATGTTTCTCTTTGAGGCAGAAAATAGATTCAAAGAGTAAGTCTTGTGAATTCAATGTAAATCATGCCTGGCATATATGCTTTCATAAGCAATTCATGAGTCGACTTGGTATCTGAAAGAGCACTGTATATGCAGACTGCTCAACGGGGTGTGTGTACAGGGTAAGATAGTGTTCATGTTATCTGGACATACACATTGACGGGATACTCCACAGAGGGCTGGAATGGGAGTGGGCTCACGTTCTCCAGGCCATCTGTGTACAGTCCAATAATACTATCTTTAATCCCATTATAAAACCTGCTGTAAGACCTCCATAACATGTTATTAATCACTCTAAAATCATTTTTGGATGCAAAATACTTGCATAATACTTGTATAATAATGTCACACCCTGGTCTGTTTCACCTGTCTTTGTGCTTGTCTCCATCCCCAAACCAGGTGTCTCCCCTCATTATCCCCTGTGTATTTATACCTGTGTTTTCTGTTTGTCTGTTGCCAGTTCGTCTCGTCTCGTCCCGTCAAGTCCTACCAGCGGGGTCCTGTGCTCTAGTTTTTGGTTTTCTTGGTCTTCCCAGTTCTGACCTTTTTGCCTGCTTTGACCTACCAATTGCCTTCCGTTCCTGTACCTGCCTGACTCTGATTTGGACTGCGACCCTTTGCCTGCCTTGACTTCCCTTTTGCCTGCCCCTTTAATGAACTCGGAGACTCGTACTATCCGCCTCCTGTGTCTGCATCTGGGTCTTGCTTTTGATCCCCTTTTTGATCTCCTTCTGTTTAAACCAGCCATTAGACGAAGCTTTCGTAACAGAAAACCATCATCTGAGGGTTTGGTTGTAGTTTGGAGATGCATTCGACTGTGAGAGTGGGATGCATTTGGACAGGTAATTCATCATGGCCACGATACATTGAGAATACGCTGTACTCAGGGGTTGGGACACTGGACTGTAACACTTTAGTTTCCTCCAGATTGGGGCTGAGGCCCCTCATCAGAGAGAGCGAGGGAGAGAGTGAGCGATGCATGCTAGCCCACATTCTGAACTGCTGTGTCTCCAGATCAGTTATGCTCGTGCTGGAGACACACAGCTCTGATTCTGTCATGTCTTATGGAGGATGTTTCCTTTGTGACCTCTTATGGAGTGTTCTGAGAAAAGGGTGTTTTTGCTTAGTGCTTCTAGTCAATTTGTGCCTATTGGGATACAGTAGTCAATAGAGGCGCTATGGCTATTAAAGTATATCAGTTGCCTGGCTACCAGGGTTAACCTGTCTTGATCTGCACAGGATGATACATAATAATTGTATCACAAATAGCATGCTGCTTGAATCAGGTTAAAATAGGGAGCAGAAGAAGAAGTCCCATCCAGTTGTGTTCTTAGCCAGCTATCCATTCTAGGTGTTTTGCTTGTTGGCTAATACATGCAACGTATAGCAACGACAGTTCAGAATTTTTTTCTTTCTTATTGCCTTCATTTTTTAGCAATTGAATAAGACTTGTTGCGTTGTTTTGTAAAAGAAAATCAATTTGATAGATAATCGTCAATGCAATTACAAAATGGTAAAATCAAGGCTACTTTTCCATGGATTCCTTCTGTAAGCCAACTGCCAAACATTGATGGGCTGTAGAATGTATATCGGGCTAAGCTAACAACCAGGGCAGGACTTCCTCTTCTACTCCCGATGCTATTGAACATTTATGAAAGTTTAGTCTGGTGTATTTTACCACTATAAACAGTCTCTCCTTGACCCCACTGCTAGTCGCCACCTTAGTCCAGATTCTGTATATGTAGAGGGTGTCGATCAACATGCAGAGAAGTCCAGCTGTCTGTTCAGCACCACCAGAAGACAGAGGCTAGAGAAGTCAGGACCCTGGACAGCTCTCAAGCATCCTTGCCATTCCATCTCTCAAGCAGCCTTGCCGTTACAGCAGACCCTATGTGTACCATATTCCCCAGCCAAGTGTGGCAAGGCAAAGTTGAAGAGAAGTTCTAACAAGCAAACCTTAGTGCTTACCCCAAATCTGTGTTCAAAGTCCCATTGTTAGAAACCTGGTTCACCCCATTAAAACAGTTGTCCTGGCTGTCTCTAAACCTTGCTCCATCCAGTTGAATGTTTTGGTATGGGCCCCTGTAAGATGCCTAGTCAGTAGTGAAATATACTTGAGTTCTAGCAACAAACATTTCTATCACCACAACAATTGATCAATAACCTTACTGTATCTCAGCCAATCAACCTGTGCTGCTGTAACAAGCACAATTGACATGGAAATAGAGGGCATCACATCCCTCAATCCGTTGTGTTATTCATTGAGGTGAAAGATAGAGGGAACATTATTAGAAGCCTCCCCCTGTAACAGCACCCCTTACACCTTTTTCCTCACCGACAGATAAAATGCTGTTGCCTGTAAATTGAAAAGGTGTCAGAAAGGATCAGCTCGTAGCCATTTTATTCAATCATCCCATTGTCCTTGTTCTCTGCCAGGAAGGAAGTCAATGGCTTCTGAAATGAACCTCTAAAAGGAAGAGTGCATCCTGTGATTTGTCAGATTGAGACTTCCCACTTATAACAGCTATACGGAATATCAACTCAAAGGAAAAGAAGATGGTGGGTGTAATATGAAAAGTAATTCAACAGTGTGCTTAACCATATTTCACAAGGAAGGTAGCTACTTTATAGCATTTTACCACATTATTTCCCAGGCTCAATTACCACACACAAATTAGGGTTATTTTCACATGTAATAGCCATTCTTGAAAGGTATACTATGGATAGGAATAGTTACCATTTCAAAAATATGTCATATCACTTTACTCTATTGACATTGCAAAGCTATCATGACATTATTCAAAAATGTTTTCAGTACAATCGCTCTCCATAAGTGGAAGATCACAAACCTAATACTATATGGTTTTGAATTGGATTCTGGGATGGAGTGTGTACATGACTGAAACTCAGGAATTGGCAGCTGAGAACTGAAACTCATTTTTGCAGACTGTTCAACATAAGACGCATACAAATAAAAAAAGAGCTATGGAATTACATTACCGGTCAAAAGTTTTAGAACACCTACTCATTCAAGGGATTTTCTTTATTTGGACTATTTTCTACATTGTAGAATAATAGTGGATATCAAAACTACGAAATAACACATATGGAATCATGTAGTAACCAAAAAAGTGTTAAACAAATCAAAATAGAATTTATATTTGAGATTCTTCAAAGTAGCCACCCTTTGCCTTGATGACAGCTTTGCACAATCTTGGCATTCTCTCAACCAGCTTCATTAGGTAGTCACCTGGAATGCATTTCATTTAACAGATGTGCCTTGTTAAAGGTTAATTCATGTAATTTCTTTCCTTAACCCCTCTAGGGTATGTGGGACGCTAGCGTCCTATCTGGCCAACATCCAGTGAGATTGCAGAGCGCCAAATTCAGGAAACAAAACATATTTTGCATAGGTTTAAAGATGAACTTCTTGTCAATCCAACCACGATGTCAGATTTTAAAAAATGCTTTGCGGCAAAAGCATACCGTACGATTATTTGAGAAGATAGCCCAGTTGACAAATTATTACAAACGCCAAGCAGAAGCGTTACAAAACTCAGAAATAGAGATAAAAGTAATCCCTTACCTTTGATGATCTTCATATGGTTGCACTCAGAAGACATTAATTTACTCAATAAATGTTCCTTTTGTTCGATAAAGTCTCTTTATATCTAAAAACCACAGTTTTGTTCGCGCGTTGTTCGCACAGTTTTGTTCGCGCAGTAATCCACAGGCTCAAACACAGTCAAAACAGGCAGACAAAAAAAATCAAAATTGTATCCGTAAAGTTCATAGAAACATGTCAAACGATGTTTATATTCAATCCTTAGGTTGTTTTTAGCCTAAATGATCTATAATATTTCAACCGGACAATAAGGTCGTCAATATAAAAGGTAAACAAGAAATGCACTCTCTTGGGATTGCACATGAAAAAGCTCTGTGACACGTCAGGGTCCACTCAAAACAATTTCTAAAGACTGTTGACATCTAGTGGAAGGCATAGGAACTGCAAATTGCGTCCTAAGTCAATGGATACTGTAATGGCATTGAATAGAAAACTACAAAACCAACAAAAAATACTTCCTGAATGGATTTTTCTCAGGTTTTCGCCTGCCAAATCAGTTCTGTTATACTCACAGACACTATTTTAACAGTTCTGGAAACGTTCGAGTGTTTTCTATCCAAATCTACCAGTTATATGCATATCATAACTTCTGGGCCCGAGTAGCAGGCCGTTTAATTTGGGCATGCTTTTCATCCAAAATTCAGAATGCTGCCCCCTACCCTAGAGAAGTTAAAATGCGTTTGAGCCAATCAGTTGTGTTGTGACAAGGTATAGGGGTTTACAGAATATAACCCTATTTAGTAAAAGACCAAGTCCATATTATGGCAAGAACAGCTCAAATAAGCGAAGAGAAATGGCAGTCCATCATTACTTTCAGACATGAAGGTCAGTCAATTCGGAAAATTTCAAGAACTTTGAAAGTTTCTTCAAGTGCAGTCGCAAAAACCATCAAGCGCTATGATGAAACTGGCTCTCGTGAGGACCACCACAGGAAAGGAAGACACGGAGTTACCGCTGCTGCAGAGGATAAGTTCATTAGATTTACCAGCCTCAAATTGCAGCCCAAATAAACGCTTCACAGAGTTCAGGTAACAGACACATCTCAACATCAACTCTGCAGATGAGACAGTGTGAATCAGGCCTTTGTGGCCAAATTGCAGCAAAGTAACCACTACTAAAGGACACCAATAAGAAGAAGTGACTTGCTTAGGCCAAGAAACACGAGTAATGAACATTAGACCTGTGAAAATTTGTACTTTGGTCTGGAGTCCAACCGCCATGTCTTTGTGAGACGCGGTGTGGGTGAACGGATGATCTCTGCATGTGTATTTCCCACCGTAAAGCATGGAGGAGGAGGTGTTATAGTGTCGCCAGCAAAGCACCCCCACGCCGTCAGTGATTTATTTAGAATTCAAGTCACGCGTAACCAGCATGGCTGCCACAGCATTCTGCAGCGATACGCCATCCCATCTGTCTTGCAATGACATAACACACCTCCAGGCTGTGTAAAGGCTATTTTACCAAGAAGGAGAGTGATGGACTGCTACATCAGATGACCTTGCCTCCACAATCCCCAGACCTCAACCCAATTGAGATGGTTTTGGACGAGTCAGACCCCAGAGTGAAGGAAAAGCAGACAACAAGTGCTCCACATATGTGGGAACTCCTTCAAGACTGTTGGAAAATCATCTAAGGTGAAGCTGGTTGAGAGAATGCCAAGAGTGTGCAAAGCTGTCATTAAGGGGAAGGGTGGCTATTTGAAGAATCTCTATGTGTTTTTTGGTTACTTCATTATTCCATTTGTTATATCCACTATTATTCTACAATGTATAACATTTTAAAAATAAAGAAAAACCCTTGAATGAGTTTGACCAGTAGTGTGTCTGGGAACTAGGGAGCCCAGCCTTGAGAGGAACACTCAGACCTGTCAGAGAGAAAAGATAGACTGAGAACGCAGAAACATTTTTGAACAGACAAAAAAAATGACAAAAGACAATGAAGGAAAATAATGTTTCTTGGCTACAGCAACCCCCCAAAAACTTGCCATAAAAAAATAGACTAATTTCAATCATAATGGGTTTTTTAATGTTCATATTTCATTCTCTATTCTTGGGTCATTGAAAGATATCACTTCTGCTATTTGTCTGTACACAGTGCATTACAGCATCAATATATAGTGAAAAGCAATTACACTGACTGTGCCACAGTATTGTTGTTCAATGGTGGCTTTCAATCATAAACCACACCTCATTGAACTGTTCATCTGGATCCACAAAAACTTTATGAAAAATCCTTCAGTGTAATTGTATCCTTTTGTAACTATTGATTCATTGTCTGTTTGTGACCAGTGTCTGTATCAGTCAATAACAAGGCAACAGTAAACATTTTGTCCCCCGTGAATGATGCAGACCTTGGGCAAATCAGTATAATTTTGTAAATGACGGCTATTTATGTCAAGACACATCAAGTTTGATTAGAATCAGAGACAGTGGTGTCTGTGATCGCGTAGGTTAGCTAGACTCATATCCCTGAGCATGTGTGCCAAATTTCAGCAGTCTAAGTCAAACAGATCAAGAGATTTTAACACCTTCCACCGTGTGTTCATTATGACTGTTCTTGCATATGTGTAGTATTAAGTGTTTGCAACATGTGTACCAAATTGTGTCATAATACAAATGTCCTTGACTGATTTATATGCATTTATGTGCCAGACCCCACACACACAATTTAGGTACTAGTCTGGAAAATATTGCATTGAGAGACCTTTGGCAATGGATGCCACATATCAGGTTTCGTGCAGATCAGTCCTTCGGTACCAGAAGAGTAGTGTTAAGTATTTTTCACTAAATTCAAAAATCGCAGAAAATCCATCCTGGTAGACCAGATTTCATTGTGTGGGGCAAATATTCCAGCTTTTTATAATCTTAACAACATAACAACCACAGGTCTCAGAGACCTTCCATTATCTACTGTCAGTCAGATGAAGACTCCTAAGGGCTTTAGTCTGTATCTCAAATCGGTATTTAACCATCATAGATAGATATATTTAAAGAATTACAAATTGAAATCAGGTCACCAAGAGATGTGAAAAACATCTCAATATAGAAACAAACTACCTAAATGTTGATGGTATGTGTTACTGCGAGATATGAATTACTTCGAAGAAAGCTGGGAACATCTGCTTGGTTTAGCACCGGGCCACTCGTCTGATATTGGGGGACATTTCTAGGATTTGAAGTCTGTAATATGTGAAGGTATATGCTTTATTAATGCCTCCATCTAAACCTGATTTCTTTGGGACCAATTATTCTCCCTGTGTGAACAGTTATGCATACTAAAATGTACACAGGCCGACACCTAGTAGCTGTGGCTTTCTATAATCCAGCCCAATCTCAGTCTCTCTCTTTCTCACCCAGGAGAGGACCCCTGAAAGGACCCCAGGAGAGGACCCCTGAAATCTGAAATTAGCCACAATGAGGAGATTCCCCCTTGCTGTGTACGATACAGATGGATTTTTCTCCTCTTGTTATGCATATTACACACTAGGCGAGGAAGAGCACACGTATTCCTATTCAATGTAGATGTCTGGTACGGTAAATGAATGCAGAAGTACTAGTCCTTGGAGAATTGGATTATGTGTAAGTGTAGTGTCGTGGGATTTGGGTAGAATCCATACACTGGTGCAGTTACATCTCTAATTAGCAAGGAGAGGAAACGGAGATTAGTCTCAGATCTTCATAGAATAATGTTCTGCCGCTAAGAGATGGTTGCTACAGTACGACTGTACATTACCAATTCAAATTGACTCGTGTGGGGAGGTAGCTGCCACTGACAGTGCAGAGTGAGTATACAAGGTTGTGACTAGATCTGTGTGTTGCTCAGAAGCACACAGGCAGCAGACCAGTATATCACAATGATTTGAAATGTATTCTGCATACATAGATCTACTGTATTGGTAATTAGATACTTACGGAAGCATTTTTTATTTCATTAACAAGCCACCAGCTGTTATATCCTGTCTTATAAAGAATTGCCCATTGTTAGACTAGTGTACGTGTTCACATTTTAAATGATGATACTATAGAAAATGAATCAATCAGTTGTAAAAGATGACAGACTTAATGATGAATTTAAATTTGATTGGTTTTCAGATGAGGGAATTATTTGCAATAATACTTTTGTTAAGCAGTAGTGCTCAGAATTACAGCATGCTCTCTCAATGAGCTGAATTACAAGAAACCTCAAACTGGCAATATAACATCCTCAGTGAATGGAAGAAGGAGATTGGAGAGGCACATCCAATAATGCAGTACCTTCAATGGAATTCCTTCAGCAACCGAAAAGCTACCTTTGGAGACCAACAAAATATAATACAGAAGCATTATCTCTTTTGTTGTTTTTTGTTGTATTCCACGTTTTCCAATATAAACATACGTAGACGTACAACCAGAACATGAACAACTAGTTTCTATATCCCCCCCTCCCAGAGTCCCTAGTATCCTAACATTACGTAGGGCTCCCTCCCAACACTTCCCCAGTCCCCTCCCAACCCTTCCCCAGTCCCCTCCCATCCATATTCCCCCAGTACTAGCTCAACAGATAAGCCTACATAAAAAGAATTGCAGTGAAAAAAAATGTATCAAACAAAATAGATAGTAAAATGTACACAGTGATCAGATCGTATTTACACATGAATACGTGTCTTATATACATCACTTATTACTTATCACAAATCGACCTAGCTAACTCACAGTGTAACTCTGTGTTGTTGTTTTTGTACCACTGCTTTGCTTTATCTTGGCCAGGTTGCAGTTGCAAATGAGAACTTGTTCTCAACTGGCCTACCTGGTGAAATAAAAAAAATATGTGCATTCAGTCTGAATACTTGCAATACTTGTCGTTATGGGGTATTGTGTGTAGATTGATGAGGAAAAACATTTATTTAATCCATTATAGAATAAGGCTGTGATGTAACAAAAGGGAAGGGTCTAAATGCACGGTATAGAAACGAGAAAAAATAGATACGTTTTAAAGCCCCACATCCAAAGTCACCTCAAATTCCACACATTCCACACACCCTATGCAGCATAATCTAGTAAGTCTATGAAGTCTCCCAAAACCTCCCTGAATACAGGTTTCTTCAGAATAGTTTATATTATCTTTTGTGAGTTATCCTTTCTGAGCAAAAACATTTATTTGCTCAGAGGTTAATTATTTATTAGCAGATATAATTGTTCATTTAATGAATGTAGCTTCATATTGACTTCTAATTGGCAATCGAGACTCATCTCCTAAAAATACTAGGGAGGGAATTATTGGAATAGTCAAAGAGATCACTTGAGATGCAGTATGATCTGAAGTATGATATGCAGTATGATCCCAAAATGCACCCCACCTTTGCCTCACATCGAGGGCAGTATTTATGAAGCCTCACCGGGGTGACGTACACCCTGTGCAGACAATTAAACTGCATCATTCTATGCCTAGTGCTAAAAGACAATTGTTGGGCATCTAAGGAAAGTTTCTCCCACATCTCTTCTTCAATAATGAGGTCAAGGTCGTCTTGCCATTCAGAACATACATTTAGGGCTTCATTTCCTATCAAGGTCTGTAGACCAGAGTATATGCAGGAAATGAAGCCTTTCACCCCACTCTATCCTGCCATAGTTTGTCAGCTGCAGGTGAGATCAGAGGTTGTGATCTACCTCTGTTGAAAAGCTCTGTAGCGTCTGTACTGTAAATAGTTGAAAAGGTGAGATTGGGGAAGTTATTTATTTGAAAAGAGAGCATCACCCCGTCCTCATACAATTGACCAAATGACATTATACCTTTGTTGAACGAGAAAAGAGTGATAACATCTCTTAAGGCTTTTGTTAACGTAGGATTTTCATAAAATGGAGTTTGCTTATACGGATATATTTCCTCCATTCTGTAAATATATTAAGGGAATGTTTTATAAAGGAATGATCTAAGATACTAAATGCTTTGGGTGGTGATATGTAAGGCAATGTTGCCAGGTAACATGGAATGAAGATACTTTTTCTGGTGTCCTGCCACACCCATATTACCTTCAGTTGCGATGCCCAGTAATAAATCCTAATATTGGGCAAAGAAAGGCCACCATTTGAATCAGGTCTGCGCAAAGTAGTTAGTTTAACTCTGGGGAGCATCCGTTTTCATAAGAATTTAGAAATCAGAGTCTTAATTTGTCTGAAAAAGTGTTTAGGCAGAGGCATGGTTAGAGTTTGGAACAGATATAACATTTTTGGCAAAATATTAATTTCGATACAATTGCCACGACACACCGTTTTTAGCATAGCCCTCACAGCCCTCTCTCTCACTCTCTCTCCCACCACAGGTTTATCACAGTCATAAATACCTAAAACTCGTTACTCCACTCAGCCAAAATGAAGGTTGAGAATCCCTTTGTTACCTCAGAGAAAGACATTGCAGTACGGTAACCTCAAAAGGTCTGTCTGTGGGTACTTAAAGAACAATCATGTTGAATCCCTTTGTTACCTCAGAGAAAGACATTGCAGTACGGTAACCTCAAAAGGTCTGTCTGTGGGTACTTAAAGAACAATCATGTTGAATCCCTTTGTTACCTCAGAGAAAGACATTGCAGTACGGTAACCTCAAAAGGTCTGTCTGTGGGTACTTAAAGAACAATCATGTTGAATCCCTTTGTTACCTCAGAGAAAGACATTGCAGTACGGTAACCTCAAAAGGTCTGTCTGTGGGTACTTAAAGAACAATCATGTTGAATCCCTTTGTTACCTCAGAGAAAGACATTGCAGTACGGTAACCTCAAAAGGTCTGTCTGTGGGTACTTAAAGAACAATCATGTTGAATCCCTTTGTTACCTCAGAGAAAGACATTGCAGTACGGTAACCTCAAAAGGTCTGTCTGTGGGTACTTAAAGAACAATCATGTTGAATCCCTTTGTTACCTCAGAGAAAGACATTGCAGTACGGTAACCTCAAAAGGTCTGTCTGTGGGTACTTAAAGAACAATCATGTTGAATTCCTTACAAATGTTTTATGTAGTTACCACAGCAGGACAACATAACTGTTTCTCTGAATGTGTATATTTCCCAGTTACCAGATTTACATCTGAATGTTCTACAATAAAGAATGTTTGGGACTACTTTTGAAAGATGAAATGTGATGTTAGCCTTCTAAATGAGAGTATGGTTTTTCATGTAACGTTAGGCAGCAGACCAGTATATCTAGTGAGTGACCACACCCCGTTTAGCAGACATTTACATCGGCGTCATGGAACACCCCCTTTTCTACTCTAATAAAAGGACTAGTGACAAAATTTACATTTAGTCAAGATAACGCCCGGACATGGTCCCCACGTTGAAATGGCTACTACACTAGACCAAAACACACCGGGTGATGCTGGTGTGTGAAGTGGTTTGAATTACACCTCTACACCTCTCCCCACGCGGAAATGGTGAAGAAACTTACAAACTAAAGACCTGTTATTCAGGCTGCAGCTGTTTAAATACTTCAGTCTGGTAAACGTATCCTATCTAAGAACATTTCCGAATGGTATTCTGATGTATCCATTAAAACAACCGACATCTATGACAGACTTTGATCTCTGGTGGACAAACCAGAGGCTTTCTGTCGATATTTTTGTTAAACAGAAAACCCAGACATATGGCAGCAGATCCACAAGGTCTGCCATGAGAGGTGACTGTATAGTTCCCCTAAGGAAAAGCACCTTAAGTAAATCTGCATTCTCTGTGAGAGCTTCCCATGTCTGGAATACACTGCCATCAGACACACATAACTGCACCACATATCACACTTTCACAAAATGCTTGAAGACATGGCTAAAGGTCAATCAGATTTGTGAACATGGTCCCTAGCTGTGTGTTGCCGCTCTCCATGTTGTCTGTTGTCTGTAGCTTTTGAGGTGTGGAAACACTTTGTTGCTTTTATGAATTTTGTCTTGCTGCTTTTTGTTTTACGTTGCTCTGTCTGTATGCTACGTCTTGCTTGTCCTATGTTGCTCTGTCTGTATGCTATGTCTTGCTTGTCCTATGTTGCTATGTCTTGCTTGTCCTATGTTGCTATGTCTTGCTTGTTCTATGTTGCTATTGTCTATATTGTAATTGTTTTTAATAACCTGCCCAGGGACTGCGGTTGAAAATTAGCCGTTTTTACTGAAACGTTGATTAATGTGCACTGTCCCTGTAAAAATAAAAATAAACTCAAACTCAATTTAAGATTGGATTTTGTGTCACAGCTTTATTGAGTGGCATAATTATGCTTTTTGTCAGAATAATCTTGTAGTCTGAAAAGGATCCGAATTCGTTCAACGTTTCTACTTGTGCTTGGAGTGATTGCTCTGGTTTGGATAAGTAAAGCAAAATGTTGTCCGCGTATAAAGAAATAGTGTGTTCCCATAACGCCATGGATAGCTGGCTGAGACCTAATAGCTTCTGCTAAGGGTTCAATAGCCAGGGCAAAAAGGAGTGGTGAATACCCTATAATGACAAAGCAAAAAAAATTTAACAAACTGAAGCATGGCACACCTGTATTTAATAGGGGAGTTTCTCCAATTCTTCTCTGCAGATCCTATCAAGCTCTATCAGGTTGGATGTGTAGCGTAGGTGTACAGCTATTTTCAGGTGTCTCCATGTTTGATAGGGTTCAAGTCCGGGCTCTGGCTGGGCCACTCAAGGACATTCAGAGACTTGTCCCGAAGCTACTCCTGCATTGTCTTGGCTGTATTCTTAGGAATGTTGTCCTGTTGGAAGGTGAACCTTCACCCCAGTCTGAGGTCCTGGGTGCTCTGGAGCAGGTTTTCATCAAGGCTCTCTCTGTAATTTGCTCGGTTTATCTTTCCCTCGATCCGGACTAGTCGCCCAGTCCCTGCCACTTCACCGTAGGGATCGTGCCAGGTTTCCTCCAGATGTGACTCTTGGCATTCAGGCCAAAGAGTTCAATCTTGGTTTCATCAGACCAGAGAATCTTGTTTCTCATGGTCTGAGAGTCTTTAGGTCCCTTTTGGCAGATTGGTGGCGTGCTGCAGATATGGTTGTCCTTCTAGAAGGTTCTCCCATCTCCACAGAGGAACTCTGGAGTTCTGTCAAAGTGACCATTGGGTTCATCGTCACCTCCCTGACCAAGGCCCTTCTACCCCAATTGCTCCGTTTGGCTGGGTGGCCAGTTCTAGGAAGTGTCTTGGTGGTTCCAAACGTCTTACATTTAAGAATGATGGAGGCCACTGTGTTAATGGGGACCTTCAATGCTACAGACATTTGTTAGTACCCTTCCCCAGATCTGTGCCTCGACACAATCCTGTCTCGGAGCTCTATGGACAATTCCTTCGACCTCATGGCTTGATTTTTGCTCTGACATGCACTGTCAACTGCGGGACCTTATATAGACAGGTGTGTGCCTTTCCAAATCATGTCCAATCAATTGAATTTACCATAGGTGGACTCTAATCAAGTTGAAGAAACATCTCAAGGATGGTCAATGGAAACAGAATGCTCAATTTCAAGTCTCATAGCAAAGGGTCTGAATACTTGTGTAAATAAGATGTGTTTTTTTATTTTTAATCAAAGTTTCTTAAAACCTGTTTTTGCTTTGTCATTGTGGGGTATTGTGTGTAGATTGATGAGGAATGTTTATTTAAATCAATTTTAGATTAAGGCTGTACGTTAACAAAATGTGGAAAAAGTCAAAGGGTCTGAATACTTTCCAAATGCATATGTTTTAAAACTTCCAGAAGATAACTCCATTCGACCTGATCAAATGCTTTTCCGCATCCAACCATCACCACAGGTCCTGTATACTCTTCACACAATACATAATAGTCTGATGACGGTCAGTTTCATACAACGCCTGTCTGATCTACATTAACCAAGCCTAGGGGCTGCACTGGGAAGAGTATTTCCCTGGCTTATACAATAAAGTAATGAGGGCGTACTCTATAGATTCTTGGAGTTTGCCTGTCACTATAGCATGTCTGAACACATTACAGAGCGGGTCGATTCATTTGGAAAGGAAAGTCTTGTACCAGGCTTGGTTAAGTTAACAGCCCAAGTGCCTTCCCCCCTGCAATTCTAAAAATGGCCTCCTGAATTTCATCAAATTTAAATATTCTCTTTCAGATTTTCTCTATCCTCATTAGGCAAGGACTCTAATTTGACTCTGTCCAGAAACCCCTGCATCACTTCTAACAAACCTCCTTCAGACATGTATAGGTTCTCATAAAAGCTCTTGAATACCAATTTAATATCATCAGGACTCTGGACTACAATGTTACCAGGCCATATAATTGAATCTATGGCTCTCTTAGCTTCCTCCCTTCTTATTTTCCAGGCAAGTAACTTCCTGCCTTATCCCCATGTTCGCAATAGTTCTGTTAAAATCTAGAGAGCACATTTTCTACTTTAGGGGTCATTAAGTTGTTGTATTTGAGCTATTTTGAGATCAGTTTTTGTTTTGTTGAGTCCTCAAATGTTGCACTATGTTTGTTCTCAAGGTCTTTAATTTCTCTTTTCAAGGACTCTACTTCGGCTGTATATACTGTATCTTCCGCACACTGGCTGTACACGAGATGATCTGTTCCCTTTAAATATGCTTGTAGGGCCTCTCATGCAATTGCAGGGGATGCAGAATTATTATTAGTACTTAAAAAAATATATACATCTGTGTATTTTATAAATGTTACAAAGGTAGTGTCATTGAGTAGATATGAGCCTAACCTGCAACGTTTACGAGGGGAGTGTAATTTAGTGATGGGTATATAGAGATTAGCGGCGATAAATGGTCCGATATGGGTCTAGCTACATATTCACAAACGTGAATCAAGTGTCCTTTACCCACAGGTAATAGAAAAAGGTCTATTCTCAAGTCGCTATTTTGGCCGACTTGTTGAGAGTCCAAATTATTTGATTTCTCTTTTCAACATCCGAGCTGCTTGTGTGAGGTTAGGTTAAGGTATCCTCCAATGATAAGCTGTGGCGATGGACAATTTCATAAAAATAAAAAAATATTGATAAAAATGTGGGGTTATCACAGTTTGTCCCATAAACATTGATAATGCACATGGGCACAGAATCAATATAGCCTTGTATAATGACAAACCTACCCTGTGATTGTAATTGAAAGGCACAGTGCTTGTTGACTCGTTGACTTGACCTGACCAATCCATTCCTTTCTGAACTAGCTGTGCTCAGCATCTGTTAAATTGGTCTCCTGTAGAAGGGCTATATCCACCTTCTGCTGCTTTAATTTATGAGTGTTAGTAGCAGACATGTTTAGGGGTTAGATTAGAGAATATTAAAATGAGATATACAGTATATTGATTGGGGACAAAAATGTAAAACAAATGAAAAGGTACAATAACTGGAATATATGCCTATATCTCCCCAACCTGTGTGAGCTAGTATCACCCCCCCCCCCCCCCCCCCTACTCACTCCCCAACTAAGAGGCTAAAACAACCCAAGCCTGTCGACGGTGTTACACCTAAATTGTAACACATTCCTACTTACCTAACCCTGCTATGCATAGTGTCCCGAGATAAATAGAATTATGGAAAAATGATATTGTGTATTGCCATCACCTCTGTCGACTAACGATATATCAAGACAAACTATAATATACAGGCAGAAGGCGAGCCCTTTGCTGGCCCAATAGGTGAAACGTTTCACTTACACCTCCCCACATAGTACCATTGCATTGGCCTTACTGATGTAGGGCTAGTACTAACGGTAAATCCTCAACAAGAGAAATTAAACATCGGCTATGATGTATAAGGTTATACATGTTACATTTCTATTTCAGCCAGACAGTTTGTGATCTCAAGAAACTTGGTGAACACGAACACGAAAGGAACTGCGCTGGAGTGGCTCCCCTACAACTGAGCGATGCCATTGTCCCACACTGCTGTTTGACTGATTGGAAGAGCCGGGTACAATGGGCCTGTAAAGAAGTCAGCCCAATGAATGAAGACATGGGTCATTGGCCTGGCCCAAATCACCTCTCTAAAGCGGAGTTTAAGCTCTCTGCAATGTGGTGGACTTGATAGATAGAGATAGACAGATGTACCTGGGCTGGTTGTGACTGAGAGCTTCCTCTCGGAGTTAGATTCTAGCTCTACCAAAGACATGATTTCCCTCCATGTCAGTCAGGGGCTGAAGGCAATCAAGTAGACTTCTTTAAAAACTTAATATAAGGTATCATGTTCCTCAGGGGGGAAAGCTTCTCAACGTCGTTTGTGTACCCTCTGAAGATCTGTAATTTCCATTGGGCTGAATGTGAATGTGCCGTCTTATACTGGCACAATGTGGACAATTAATGAATGATTCAATAAGTACTACAAGTATAATAGTTAACTATTTCTGATGAAAAGGGGGTGGTAAAAAATACTCCATGTAGTCTTTTTTTTTACAGTGAAAAGTAAAGACCTTGGTGAGTCTGGACTCTAAACTAACTGTTTGGGAAACATGCTGTTTGCTGTCTGATGCATTTGAATGTGAAAGCTGTTCAATTCAGCAATTTACAGCAGCTACATGTCTGCCCCTCAGTGATAAACAACAATGAACACTGAACCTCAGACAGGATCGGTAAGATTGTACTTGGTAAGACTTTGTACAGGGATTCCTATCCAGAACACTTTAATCTTCCTATACACACTTAATTTAACGAGCATAACTCAAACAATATGATATACAGTGCACTTGGAAAATTATTCCGACCCTTTGACTTTTTCCACATTTTGTTACGTTACAACCTTATTCTTAAATCGATTAAACATTTTTTCCTCATCAATCTACACACAATACCCCATAAAGACAAAGCAAATACAGGTTTTTAGAAATGTTTGCAAATATACTAAAAATAAAAAACAAATACCTTATTTACAGAAATATTCAGACCCTTTGCTATGAGATTGAGCTCCGTTGCATCCTGTATCCATTGATCATCCTTGAGATGTTTCTACAACTTCATGAGAGTCCACCTGTGGTAAATTCAATTGATTGGACATGATTAGGAAAGGCACACACCTGCCTATATAAGGTCCCACAGTTGACAGTGCATGTCAGAGCAAAAACCAAGCCATGAGGTCGAAGGTATTGTCCGTAGAGCTCCGAGACAGGACTGTGTCGAGGCACAGATCTGGGGAAGGGTACCAAAACATTTCTGCAGCATTGAAGGTCCCCAAGAACACAGTGGCCTCCATCATTCTTAAATGTAAGAAGTTTGGAACCACCAAGACACTTCCTAGAACTGGCCACCAGGCCAAACTGAGAAGGGCCTTGGTCAGAAATGTGAGAACCTGATGGTCACTCTGACAGAGCTCCAGAGTTCCTCTGTGGAGATGGAATAACCTTCCAGAAGGACAACCATCTCTGCAGCACTCCACCAATCAGGCCTTTATGGTAGAGTGGTCAGACGGAAGCCACTCCTCAATAAAAGGCACATGACAGCCCGCTTTGAGTTTGTCAAAAGGCACCTAAAGGACTCTCAGACTATGAGAAACAAGATTCTCTGGTCTGATGAAAACAAGATTGAAGAGATCCTTGATCCAGTGCACTCAGGACTTTCGACAGGGGCAAAGGTTCACCTTCCTGCAGGACAATGACCCTAAGCAAACACTCAAAACAACACAGTAGTGGCTTCAGGACAAGTCTCTGAATGTTCTTGAATGTCCCAGCCAGAGCCCTGAACCCGATCGAACATCTCTGGAGAGACCTGAAAATAGCTGTGCATCGACACTCCCCATCCAACCTGACAGAACTTGAAAGGATCTGCAGAGAAGAATGGGATAAACTCCCCAAATGCAGGTGTACCAAGATTGTAGCATCATACCCAATAATACTCTAGGCAATAATCACTGCCAAAGGTGCTTCAACAAAGTGTTGAGTAAAGGGTCTGAATACTTATGTAAATGTGATATATCCGTTTTTTTATTTTATCAATTAGCTTAGCGTTTGATGGCTTTTGCAAATCAAAGTTATTGGATTTGTTCGGATTGACTGACTGGTTTTCTTTGCTTATTTGATCTGTTCTTGCCATAATATGGACTCTTTTACCAAATGCTAAGAGCGTGCAAAGCTGTCATCATGAAGAATCTCATATAAAATATAATATGATTTGTTTAACACTTTTTTGGTTACTAAATTATTCCATATGTGTTATTTCATAGTGTTGATGTCTTCACTATTATACTACAAATAAAGAAAAACCCTGGAATGAGTAGGTGTTTCCAAACTTTTGACTGGTACTGTAAGTTTGGAGGGAAAGTTTAACTCAAAGTATACTTAAGGCAGTAAATAATAGAATATACTGGGCTAAACATCTAAGCAACACTGATATATATGTTGGATGGCCCATTTGTCTTTTATCATGCATACTTTTATCATATTTTCAAGATTGAGTAAATATCTCACCGACTAACGAATGACTATCTTCCTTTCCTATCGCTTGGAAGGACAAGGACATGAAGGATGCATTTATTCACATACCTGGAGGACTTGACTTTATTTGAATGTTTGATTTTTGTCAAAGGGAGACAAACATGAAATTGTCTACTATTAGGCTGATTTAAATATGATTTGCATAGCATAAGTCTTGATTACCCCTCTGCTACTCGGACCCTACTAATCGATCACGACTGGTCTATCGACGCCACCGGAGGCCAAACAGACATTCCTCCGTCGAGACGTCCCTCTAAGGCACTTCTGAGGCACTTCTGCTAGCTTGCTAGCCCCGGGTCTGCTAGCTTGCATGCCTCGGCCTGCAAACTGTCTGAATCGCTGTGTCTCCTGCCTGCCCAACCACTCACTGGACCCCTATTGATCACCGGGCTACGCATGCTTCTCTCTATTATCAATATGCCTTGTCCATTACTGTCCTAGTTAGTGATTATTGTCTTATTTCACTGTAGAGCCTCTAGCCAAGCTCAATATGCATTAAACTACTATTTAGTTCCACCTCCCACGTATGCGGTGACGTCACCTGGTTTAAACGTCTCTAGAGAAATATTGCTCTCATCATTACTCAAGGCCTAGGTTTACCTCCAATGTACTCACATCCTACCATACCTCTGTCTGTACATTATGCCTTGAATCTATTCTCTCACGCCCAGAAACCTGCTCCTTTTACTCTCTGCTCTGAACGCACTAAGCGACCAGTCCTGATAGCCTTTAGTCGTACTCTCATCCTACTCCTCCTCTGTTCCTCTGGTGATGTAGAGGTTAATCCAGGCCCTGCATTGCCTAGCTCCACTCCTACTCTTTAGGTGCTCTCATTTGTTGACTTCTGTAACCGTAAAAGCCTTGGTTTCATGCATGTTAACATTAAAGCCTCCTCACTAAGTTTGTTTTTGTTTTATTCACTGCTTTAGCACACTCTGCCACCCAGATGTCCTAGCCGTGTCTGAATCCTGGCTTAGGAAGTCCACCAAAACCCCTGAAATTTCCATCCCTAACTACAACATTTTCTGACAAGATAGAACTGCCAAAGGGGGCGGTGTTGCAATCTATTCTGCAGAGATAGCCTGAAGAGTTCTGTCTTACTATCCAGGTCTGTACCCAAACAGTTTGGACTTCTACTTTTAAAAATCCATCTTTCCAGAAACAAGTCTTTCACTGTTGCCACTTGCTATAGACCAGCCTCTGCCCCCAGCTGTGCCCTGGACACCATATGTGAATTGATTGCCCCCCTCCCCCATCTATCTTCAGAGCACGTGCTGCTAGGTGACCTAAACTGGGACATTCTTAACACCCCGGCCACCCTACAGTCTAAGCTTGATGCCCTCAATCTCACACAAATTATCAATGAACCCACCAGGTACAATTCCAAATCCGTAAACACGGGCACCCTCATAGATATCATCCTAACCGACTTGCCCTCCATATACACCTCTGCTGTTTTCAACCAAGATCTCAGCAATCACTGCCTCATCGCCTGCATCCGTGATGGGTCTGCTGTCAAACGACCACCCCTCATCACTGTCAAACGCTCCCTAAAACACTTCAGCGAGCAGGCCTTTCTAATCGACCTGGCCCGGGTATCCTGGAAGGATATTGACCTCATCCCATCAGTAGAGGATGCCTGGTTATTCTTTAAAAGTGCCTTCCTCACCATCTTAAATAAGCATGCCCCATTCCAAAAAAATTGAACCAGACCTGACTACCCTTGACCAGCACAAAAACATCCTGTGGCATTCTGCATTAGCATCGAACAGCCCCCGTGATATGCAACTGTTCAGGGAAGTTAGGAACAAATACACACAGGCAGTTAGGAAAGCTAAGGCTAGCTTTTTCAAACAGAAATTTGCATCCTGTAGCACAAACTCCAAAACATTATGGGACACTGTATAGAGAATAAGAGAATAATATAATAAGAGAATATAGAGAATAATTCTCCATAGAGAATAAGAGCACCTCCTCCCAGCTGCCCACTGCACTGAGGCTAGGAAACACTGTTACCACTGATAAATCCACTATAATTGAGAATTCAATAAGCATTTTTCTACAGATGGCCATGTTTTCCACCTGGCTACCCCTACCCAGGTAAACAGCCCTGCGCTCCCCACAGCAACTCGCCCAAACCTCCCCCACTTCTCCTTCACCCAAATCCAGATAGCTTATGTTCTGAAGAGCAGCAAAATCTGGACCCCTACAAATCAGCCGGGCTAGACAATATGGACCCTCTCTTTCTAAAATGATCTGCCAAAATTGTTGCAACCCCTATTACTAGCCTGTTGAACCTCTCTTTCGTATTGGTCTGAGATTCCCATAGATTGGAAAGCTTCCGCGGTCATCCTCCTCTTTTCAAAGCGGGAGACACTCTAGACCCAAACTGCTACAGACCTATATCTATTCTACCCTGCCTTTCTAAGGTCTTCGAAAGCTAGTTAACAAACAGATCACCGACCATTTCGAATCCCACTGTACCTTCTCCGCTATGCAATATTGTTTCAGAGCTGGTCATGGGTGCACCTCAGCCATGCTCAAGGTCCTAAACGATATCATAACCGCCATCGATAAGAGACATTACTGTGCAGCCATATTCATCGACCTGGCTAAGGCTTTCGTCAATCATAACTGATCACCCCCAAAGCTGGTCACCCCCTCTGTATATCTCACTGGTCACCCCCAAAGCCAATTCTTTATTTGCCCTGCCTCTCCTTCCAGTTCTCTGCTGCCAATGACTGGAACGAACTGCAAAAATCACTAAAGCTGGAGACTCTTACCTCCCTCACTAGCTTTAAGCACCAGCTTTCCGAGCAGCTCACAGATCACTGCACCTGTACATAGCTCATCTGTAAATAGCCCATCCAATATACCTCATCCCCATACTGTATTTATTTATTTATCTTGCTCCTTTGCACCCCAGTATCTCTACTTGCATTCATCTTCTGCACATTCTACCATTCCAGTGTTTAATTGCTATATTGTAATTACTTCGCCACCATGGCCTATTCATTGCCTTACCTCTCTTATTCTACCTCATTTGCACATGCTGTACATGTATATAGACTTTTCTACTGTTTTATTGATGGCATGTTTGTTTATTCCATGTGTAACTTTGTGTTGTTGTATGTTTCGAACTGCTTTTCTTGATCTTGGCCAGGTCGCAGTTGTAAATGAGAACTTGTTCTCAACTAGCCTACCTGGTTAAATAAAGGTGTTCTCAACTAGCCTACCTGGTTAAATAAAGGTGTTCTCAACTAGCCTACCTGGTTAAATAAAGGTGTTCTCAACTAGCCTACCTGGTTAAATAAAGGTGTTCTCAACTAGCCTACCTGGTTAAATAAAGGTGTTCTCAACTAGCCTACCTGGTTAAATAAAGGTGTTCTCAACTAGCCTACCTGGTTAAATAAAGGTGTTCTCAACTAGCCTACCTGGTTAAATAAAGGTGTTCTCAACTAGCCTACCTGGTTAAATAAAGGTGAAATAGATATATATATTTTTAAAGTGTGGACTTCTATGATATAAGCCAGGGATCATCAACTAGATTCATCTGCTGGCTGATTTTTCTTGAGTGGATGGTCAGGGGGCAGGAACATAATTACAAATAATTAGTAGACTACAAATTGACCGCAAGAAGCCCAAACGGATATAATACTTGACTAAAACATCATTTCAAACCTTGCATTTGTATACGTTTACATACATCTCTCTATTAAAATCACTTGGAGCAGATTTGTTGGTGTATTTACAGTCCAGCAATAAAACTAAAAAAATACCACTTTTCTTTTAGGGCGGGCAAATAAAATCAGCCGCCAGTTAGGGAACCCTGACATAGTCTTTGAGCTTGAACAGCACTATCCAGTCACCACCCTGTTTATTTGTAGAGAGCTCAGTAGGGAAGTTTGGCAGTATGACTACAATAAGCAAAACGTTTTTGGAGATGGTGGAGAGAGAATGTTCCACATACACAGGAACGTGCATGCACACACACACAAGCACAAACATACACACACTACATACATCACAGGCTACCGTAATTGGCACTCCTCTCTAGGTTGCTGGCCTCAGACACAATCCAATGTCTCAATAGTCTCAAGGCTTAAAAATCCTCCCCTTCTGCACTGATTTAAAGTGGACTTAACAGATGACATCAATAAGGGATCATAGCTTTCACCTGGTCAGTCTGTTATGCAAAGAGCAGGTGTTCCTAATGTTTTGTGCACTCAGTGTAGCTTAAGGCATTAACGTAATATCTCACTATAAGTCATGTCAATGCAGATGATATAACTGCAATGGTTAAATGTCACTATTTTGACATTATTGTAATGATACCATGTTGGCTAAGAGTTACTGTCGTGATATCTTAATCTGTAATATGAATGCATGTCACATTCTTCCGTTTCCCCAAGGTAAAAGGCAAATGAACCTCATCACTGATCTTGTAAAATATTCATAATAAACTCAATCAACCCTTTTTACGTATCTATTCAAGACAAAAGACACTCCCATGTTTTCTGTCCCTTTGTAGCTAAAAGGCAACAGAGCTGCTGCCCTTGATGTACACAGATTGTAATCATGCAGCTCAGGAAATCAGTGCACTTTGTCTGTGTCCAAAACATTCGTGTTCCCAATTCATATTTGACCGTTAGTATTCCCAATACTAATGGTCAAAAGGTGCCATTTCAGACACAGCAAGTGTTTATTAGGTCACTCTGTAGTCAGCAGTGGTAGATATGGAATGAATTATTGAGTAACTAGTCTTACACGTAACGGTCATCTGCAATTCAAATCTCTATGTACAGCAATGATATAATTATTCCAAAGATCCTTGTTGCACAGTGTTGAATAGTTCTAGGGACATCTTAGAGGCAATCTCTCCAAAACTACAGTCTTGTTCATTCCTGTGCTGAATTTGTTCATCCCATCTAATTTTACTCCATTCCATTTCATCTCAGACAGACTTCAGATGGACTTTCTCGATCTCTGCTCTCAGGTTAACAACCTGCTCAACCCTCTCCGCCTGAGCTCCTTTGTATACAAGGGAAACCTGGGGACGACAACAGTGCCATTGTCTGGTGTCCAAAAAACCTCTGTCGGAAATATTCTAAATGTTTCTAGTCTCAATGCATCTAGGGTAGTGCTATGACTGATACCTGTTGCAAGGACTTCAGCTCATTCTGATATGCAGAAAGGTAGTAAAACAAATTCAATTTTAAAAAGGTAGTTTTGACTAGAGTTGAAGTTTTCAGACAATTTCCAAGGTGGTTCAACAAATGCAGCAGCTATTGTAAGTACTGTTATTGTAAGGTCGTGGGATACCAGAGGGTATAAGAATGACGATGAATCAACACATTTAGTGCATTGTTGTCATCTATAGGCTTACCCATTTGTTTAAAGACTGGATATTGTAATCAATATAATTATTCCTTACTAGTTTTTAAGTTTGCACAAAATTATTACAATCACTGTGTTTTTCCGCGCTCCTGCTTTTTTCCTTGTCTTTGATTTTCTAGTCCTCCTGGTTTTGACCTTTTGCCTACCCTGACTCTGATCCCGTCTGCCTAACCGTTCAGCCTGCCCTGACCTTGAGCCTGCCTGCCTCCTTGTACCGTTTGGAACTCTGACCTGGTTAATGAACTTTTGCCTATCCTCGACCTGCCTCTTGCCTGCCCCTTGTTGTTTAATAAATATCAGACACTCAAACCATCTTCCTCCTGTGTCTGCATCTGGGTCTCGCCCTGTGTCGTTATAACCCTTCTCGGGTAATTTCGTGATAAAGCATGGCTGCCTGCTCCAATGGAGAGAACTTATAAATGCAGTGATGAAGCTGTTGTTCAACTGCCTCAAGAGTTATTTAAGTACAGTCCTCTGTGTACATTTCAGTGTATTTTCCCTCACAGCTTGAGGTGGAATCCAATCCTGTCTGACAAAGCAATCACTAGAAGTCTGCAACCCAATTTCAAACACGTTTATTGTGTCTCAGGTTGACGCAATCCCCAACAGTCAAGATTTTCAATTAGATATTTTATGACAAGCAACAAGCCGTCTGTGTAATCCGTGCAGTCAGCTGGTATGCAAGCTCCTTACTCATTTCACCTTTCATTATGCAGAGCTTGCCTTAAACCCCTCCCTCAAGTCACAGCGGACTACTTAAATGTGGTAAAGAAGGTAGATTATGATAATACGTCATGAAAAATTCACTAAATTTAACAGCCAGAGATAAAAGACAAAAGTTTGGCCTTTCCAAGTTATCAATCAATTTCATTTGTTTTTGCTGGATGACGACAGAGCAGTTATTTAAATTACTCATGCCTCATTGACTGAATTGTAAGATTCAAATTTTACCCAGAACTATTGCTGTCCGATATCCCATTGGCTCTTTATAATTCAACCATGACTGGCACATCAAGGCTACCCAGTCATTGTGTCCATTATACATATTGACCCACACTATTCAGACACCCCCTGAATAAACTCCCAAACACAGTCCTCACATTTGATCCCTGTCATGTTATAACCAGGACTTATGCAGCCAGTCAGTGTGTCTGGCCTGGACCAGCTCCATCGCCATTAGCCAGAGAAGCAGTATATCGACTGGAGAATAAAGCTTAACTCTGCAACCAGGTTGAATTTACAACTATTCGGTGTGGCTAAAATGGCCAGAGCAACATTCCTGCCCATGTTGATTTGTGCAGGAGGCTGCTTTGGCTGCCAGCATATTCCCAATATTAACTTAGTTAACCTGTGCATGCATGGCTGTTGAATGGCCATTAGGCCGCTGCCATGACAGACCCTTCATGCCATTCAGCCCCAGATCTTAGTAGCTGACAAGGGCCCTAATAGTGACCCAGTCTGCCTCTTGTCACACCTCATAAACCATGGGCCGCTCAAAGAGAGAGAGAGAGAGAAAGAGAGGAGATTGTCACCTCTCCACCTTCACAAGACTTGTCTCTCCAGTCTCCCCACACTGCCGAGTTGACTTTAGCCATGGCTGATTTGACTGCAGGCAAATAGATAATAGGGCAGTATTAGCAAGGTGTAAAATACTGTAAACCCTTCAACTGTAAGCATCGTGTGACAAACTAAATCATCAGGAGCAGGGTAACAGGGTGAAAGTAAAGAGTATCTACAGGGCAGACAGCTACGCAGTGTGTGTGTAGGTGTGTCCACACATGTTTAAGGATGTAAACAAATGCCCCAGACATGGTCCTCCTGTCAATGCCAAGGTTGATTCTTTGTGTTGATGCTACAGTAGCTGTGTGTTTATCACAGACACATACTGAGCCTCAGAGACAGGCCAGATGTCAGTCTCCCTCTGTATGGGGGAGGAGCCACCAGAGTGAAGTGACTAATGATAACAGACAAGCACATCGCCAGGCCCTCCCTCAAGTCCCCCTTATTGATGCAGGCCGGCCGTGTCACTGCCTACATCAAGCGCTCAATGTGACTTTCTGAAACGTGCCCACTTTGACCACACACAGAGGGAATGGCACCCGCCACCGCTGAGCATGTCTCTTCTGCCCGTGTCAACAGTCATGCCTGGGCAATGTCTGAAGTGCTAATTGCCTGTCTCTCTCCTGGAAGACTCCTGGTTAAGACGGATAGCCGTTAATATCCTCCCTGGGATCCTGACACGTTTGTTTGAGGTCTCCTCTCAGTAAACAAAAGTGTCAAGGCTAACCGATGGGGAAAGAACCCTGAGTGACAAATGTTTGGGGCTTTTTACAGGGGAGATTGTGTGAGCATCCATGTATCCAGGTCATGGCAGTGTAGATTTATTTATATGTAACCTTTATTTAACTAGGCAAGTCAGTTAAGAACAAATTCTTATTTACAATGACAGCCTACTGGGGTCATTCTGCCCCTGAGCAGCAAAACAGATTGTAGCTTTTTTAGCTCAGGGATATGATCCAACAACCTTTTGGTTACTGGCCCAACACTCTAACCACTAGGCTACCCGCCACACCGAATGGGAGAAGGCATAGATCTGAAATTATGTTTGTGGGTGTATAGGCTGTTTGATTATGGGAGATAGTGAGAGTACAAGTGTGTGTGTGTGTGTGTGTGTGTGTGTGTGTGTGTGTGTGTGTGTGTGTGTGTGTGTAACTATTCTTGTTGGGACCAGAAGTCCCCACAAGAGTAGGAAACAAACAAAAATTTGACCAATTGGGGACATTTTGCATACATAGGTATGCGGCTGGGCGTACACACAGTCTTGTACAGCTAACCATGTGGGGACACACAATTCAGTCCCATTCAAAATTCTATTTTTCCTAACCCATATTCTTATCCTAAACCTAACCCAAAAACCTAACCCTAGCTCCTAACCCTTAACGTAATTCTAACCCTAACACTAATTCTAACCTGAGCCCTAAACCCCCTAGAAATAGCATTTGACATACACACACACACACGGTCAAATGCTATTTCTGAGTGGTTTAGGGTTCAGGTTAGAATTAGTGTTAGGGTTAGAATTACGTTATTAAGGGTTAGGAGCTTGGGTTAGGTTAGGTTTTGGGGTAAAGGTTATGTTTAGTGTAAGAATATGGGTTAGGAAAAATATAATTTTGAATGGGACTGAATTGTGTGTCCCCACATGATTAGCTGTACAAGACTGTGTGTACGCCCAGCTGCATACCTATGTGGATGTATGTAAAATGGAGCGCTTAGCACTGTCAGAGGGGTCTGTGGCAGATGTGGCCCTGTCAGGTAGGGGAGCTCTATTCTGGTGTCACAATTTATCAGCGTCCCTGTGGTGGCTAGCCCACATATCAGCCTCTCTGGGACCCACACACACACACACACACGCTAGCACTAATTAGCAGGCTGTGTATGGGGACTGTAATTGGGGATGGCACTTGTCAACAGTTTTACTCTGGAATCTGTCGTGTCCCTCAGCTGCTCTGCCATGATTACCAGCCCCTGCACCAGCACCTTTCTTCGTTCACCTTCAACATCTCCTGGCTGAACTTGTTCTCCGCTCTCCTGCTGTTTATTCTCAGGCTCTGTAAAGTCGGACAGGAGTCGACCTTCCTTCAATCAGTATGCTGACTAACAGCCTATTAATATGGAAGCTTATGTAAATGACAGACCGGGACCGACCCTGTTGTCAAATATTAGTTGTCAAGCGTCTTCATTAAATTTGTCACTGTGTATTCTGTGTCGTCGTAGATGGTGTTTGTTTTTCTCTTAATGACGAGAGAACTTTTCAGCTGAGCACTCCATAAATCCTCATTCCAGAAGGAGTATTGCAATTATTCTGATGTTAATTAGCTCTGGTTCAACACACAATGGCAAGCCAATATTTTCCAGTCAGGTTTGTAACATAATGTTTGTGGCCTCTCAGAGACTTTGAGCTTTACCGACTCTGCAACAGATGAGTACTCCTAAGTCAACACTAACCATGTTTTCTTTAGTGTTTCATTTCGAGAGGCTGGGAGGTGGGGATAACGATCACTGGCTGCTCTTAACAGGTTAACAGCATATTGAATTAGTAAAGGAATAGTTCATTCTTCAATACATTTCAAGTTGTGTATTGCGTATCCAGATCACTTGACTGTATGGCTTGTTTTTACATCCTAACCCTGCTTTCTCTAAACAGCCTCTACAAACTTCAGCTAACTTTAGTCACTGCTAGCTAAACATCAACTGGAGTGATAGAGGCATGTGTGTAATTGTCAATATTTCAGCTGAAATCATCTCCCTTTTTGGTTTGATGTTATATGGAAAAACATGCACACATTAATTGTTATCTAGTGGTGGCTAATGTTTTTAATTTTATTTTTAATTATACCCCCTTTTTTCTCCCCAATTTCATGGTATCCAATTGTTAGTAGCTACTATCTTGTCTCATCACTACAACTCCCGTACGGGCTCGGGAGAGACGAAGGTTGAAAGCCATGCGTCCTCCGATACACAACCCAACCAAGCCGCACTGCTTCTTAACACAGCGAGCATCCAACCCGGAAGCCAGCCGCACCAATGTGTCGGAGGAAACACCGTGCACCTGGCAACCTTGGTTAGCGTGCACTGCGCCCAGCCCGCCACAGGAGTCGCTGGTGCGCAATGAGACAAGGATATCCCTACCGGCCAAATCCTCCCTAACCCGGACGACGCTATGCCAATTGCGCGTCGCCCCACGGACCTCCCGGTCGCAGCCGGTTACGACAGAGTCTGGGCGCGAACCCAGAGCCACTGACACGGCCTGCAACGAAAACATGCGGTCTCTCCTTCACTGCAGCCGAAGTGAGTAAGACATTTAAACGTGTTAACCCTCGCAAGGCTGCAGGCCCAGACGGCATCCCCAGCCGCGCCCTCAGAGCATGCGCAGACCAGCTGGCTGGTGTGTTTACGGACATATTCAACCAATCCCTATACCAGTCTGCTGTTCCCACATGCTTCAAGAGGGCCACCATTGTTCCTGTTCCCAAGAAAGCTAAGGTAACTGAGCTAAACGACTACCGCCCCGTAGCACTCACATCCGTCATCATGAAGTGCTTTGAGAGACTAGTCAAGGACCATATCACCTCCACCCTACCTGACACCCTTGACCCACTCCAATTTGCTTACCGCCCAAATAGGTCCACAGACGATGCAATCTCAACCACACTGCACACTGCCCTAACCCATCTGGACAAGAGGAATACCTATGTGAGAATGCTGTTCATCGACTACAGCTCGGCATTCAACACCATAGTACCCTCCAAGCTCGTCATCAAGCTCGAGACCCTGGGTCTCGACCCCGCCCTGTGCAACTGGGTACTGGACTTCCTGACGGGCCGCCCCCAGGTGGTGAGGGTAGGCAACAACATCTCCTCCCCGCTGATCCTCAACACTGGGGCCCCACAAGGGTGCGTTCTGAGCCCTCTCCTGTACTCCCTGTTCACCCACGACTGCGTGGCCACGCACGCCTCCAACTCAATCATCAAGTTTGCGGACGACACAACAGTGGTAGGCTTGATTACCAACAACGACGAGACGGCCTACAGGGAGGAGGTGAGGGCCCTCGGAGTGTGGTGTCAGGAAAATAACCTCACACTCAACGTCAACAAAACTAAGGAGATGATTGTGGACTTCAGGAAACAGCAGAGGGAACACCCCCCCATCCACATCGATGGAACAGTAGTGGAGAGGGTAGCAAGTTTTAAGTTCCTCGGCATACACATCACAGACAAACTGAATTGGTCCACTCACACAGACAGCATCGTGAAGAAGGCGCAGCAGCGCCTCTTCAACCTCAGGAGGCTGAAGAAATTCGGCTTGTCACCAAAAGCACTCACAAACTTCTACAGATGCACAATCGAGAGCATCCTGGCGGGCTGTATCACCGCCTGGTATGGCAACTGCACCGCCCTCAACCGTAAGGCTCTCCAGAGGGTAGTGAGGTCTGCACAACGCATCACCGGGGGCAAACTACCTGCCCTCCAGGACACCTACACCACCCGATGCTACAGGAAGGCCATAAAGATCATCAAGGACATCAACCACCCGAGCCACTGCCTGTTCACCCCGCTGTCATCCAGAAGGCGAGGTCAGTACAGGTGCATCAAAGCTGGGACCGAGAGACTGAAAAACAGCTTCTATCTCAAGGCCATCAGACTGTTAAACAGCCACCACTAACATTGAGTGGCTACTGCCAACACACTGTCAATGCCACTGACTCTACTCCAGCCACTTTAATCATGGGAATTGATGGGAAATGATGTAAATATATCACTAGCCACTTTAAACAATGCTACCTTATATAATGTTACTTACCCTACATTATTCATCTCATATGCATACGTAGATACTGTACTCTATATCATCGACTGCATCCTTATGTAATACATGTATCACTAGCCACTTTAACTATGCCACTTGGTTTACATACTCATCTCATATGTATATACTGTACTCGATATCATCTACTGTATCTTGCCTATGCTGCTCTGTACCATCACTCATTCATATATCCTTATGTACATATTCTTTATCCCCTTACACTGTGTATAAGACAGTAGTTTTTTTGGGAATTGTTAGTTAGATTACTTGTTCGTTATTACTGCATTGTCGGAACTAGAAGCACAAGCATTTCGCTACACTCGCATTAACATCTGCTAACCATGTGTATGTGACAAATACATTTGATTTGATTTGATTTGGAACCACTACGCCACCCGGGAGGCCCGTAGTGGTGGCTAATGTTAGCTAATGTTTGTAGTGGCTGTTTAGAGAAAGCCGAACCAGGGTTAGGATGGGCATGAAAGGGATCTAAGTAAAAACGAGCCACAGAGTCAAGTGTGTCTAGACACTCCACCCACAACTGTCAGAGTAATAAAACAATGCAATTCATGAGCAGTCCAAATGAAAGAAAACCAAAACATTGATTATAGTTTTGTCCTGGCCCATAGACCAAGTTGTAAAATTTAGAGCAGGCCTGTGCAATTACTTTCCATGGGGGGCGAATTAGAATATATCTTTGCCATCGCAGGCCAGAATCATGTTACAAGATTATACATCATGTGTATGACTGTGTTGACAGATATATCTACTGTAAATCACATCCTGATATGGTGCTCATTTTACTTTTTTAACATGCACAGAAATAAACCACATCCATGTTCTCCTTTTGGTATCTTCATTATTAAAACATGTAATTTTACCTTTATTTAACTAGGCAAGTCAGTGAAGAACATTTTTTTTTTTTTATGACAGCATAGGAACAGTGGGTTAACTGCCTTGTTCAGGGGCAGGACGATAGATTTTTACCTTGTTAGCTCAGGGATTTGATCTTACAACCTTGCGGTTACTAGTCCAACGCTCTAACCACTAGGCTACTTACCGCCCCTTGGGAACGGCTTGCTATGCAATGAACTACACGGAGGGAAAAGTACATTCAGCACCACGGACAGAACTTAACGGGTATGCACAAAAACACAAGAAGGAGAGCAAGAGCTCGATGTTACATTTTAAACTACTCAATCTGTGTGAGGAGTGAAGTCTCTGATGGGCTTTGACAAGAGCAGTGAAGGCAGAGATAGTTTCTGACGTCGCTATGCACAGGATTGCTGAGAGGTGAGAGTCAGTAAGAGATCTGTGCCTTGACTTCAATCAAACTTTATTTGTCACATACACATGGTTAGCAGATGTTAATGCGAGTGTAGCAAAATGCTTGTGCTTCTAGTTCCGGCTTGGTATATTTCATAATGGAAAATATCTGTTCACATACATATGTTGACCCAAACAGTACAAACATCTTCTGAGCATGACTCCGAATCTTTGGAAAGTTTTGTTCATCGAGAGATGCATAGAACCTCATCAGTGACATTGTTTTGGATAGCTCTCCAATCACTGCATCAGACTGAAGATCGATAAGCTCAAGTTGCAGGTCAGTGGGAGCGTTATCCACATTGAAGGTGAAAGGAGAGGAAACCAACAGCATGTAATTTTCCAACACTTTGAAATCCTCAAAACGATGAGAAAACTCACCATTCAAAGCACACAGCAGCGATGTATACGTCTCCCACTGGTCATCTGATAGGGAACAGACTAGTGGTGTCGGAAGTTGGGTGAGATTGTTGGCTTCTACTTGTCGGGTCAGGAGGAGTAATTTTCCCTTGAAGGCTTTGACAAGGCTGTACATCTGATGCGCAAAAAGGCCCTTCCCTTCTAGTTTGGAATTCAGTTCATTCATGAGGGCCATGATGTCCACGGTGAAGAAAAAAATCTGCCAGCCATTCTTTATCTTGCAGTTGAGGGAAATCCACATACTTTCCTTTCATTTTATCCTTTTCAAAAGGCCAACATTTTTCCCTGTCAAGTTTGGGCACCCATCAGTTGTCACACTGGATAACTTTTCCAAACTCAGTCCCAACATTGCCACACATTTATTAACCTCCTCCAATAAATCCTTCCCTGTGGTTGTGCTCTTCATTGACTGCACTGAAGCTCCTCTGTCATTTCAAAGTCTGGGGTTATGCCTCGGTCAAACATCAACAACTGTGCCGTGTCTGGTGTGTCACTGCTCTCATCCAGGGCCAAGGAGAAACAGGTGAAATGCTTTATCTTGTGTTTCAACTGTTGTTCCACATTCACTGCGATGTCCTCAACACGTCGTGTCACTGTTCGTCTTGACAGGGAAACATGTTCAAACAGCTCTTTCTTGTCAAGGCAAAGTATTTCTGCAGAGTCAATTAAACATTCTTTAATGAATTCGCCTTCAGGGAATGGCTTGCTATGTTTAGCAATTTCGTGGGACAGTACATAGCTAGCTCTCACAATTCCGTCGTTTGCTGAATGCAGTTTTGTGAAAAGTCCTTGCTGCTTCTGCAACTGAGAAAGCAACTCTTTCGATGCACTTGCCCTCTGCTTAGACGACATATCCCTATATTTCTCTGCACGCTTCGTCTGGAAGTGTAAGGACAAGTTGTAGTCTTTCAAGACAGCAATGTTCTCTTTGCCCACTAAGCACACAGCTTTCCCTGATACCTCAATGAAGAAGTATTTTGATGTCCACTCTTGCTGGAACAACCTACATTCAAGCCTTCCTTTCTCAAAACAAGAATAGACTGCTTCAGAACAAGAATAGACTGATGCATTGGGCAGACCACACTACCCTCTGGAGAGCCCTGCGGTTGCGTGTGGTGCAGGTGATACAGCCCGACAGGATGCTTTCAATTTTGCATCTGTAGAAGTTTGTGATGGTCTTAGGGGCCAAGTAAAATTTGACCAGCCTCCTGAGGTTGAAGAGGTGCTGTTGACCACATTATCTGTGTGGGTGGACCATTACAGTTTGTCAGTGATGTGTACACCGATGAGCTTGAAGCTTTCCACCTTCTCCACTGCGGTCCCATCGATGTGGATAGGGGCGTGCTCGCTCTGCTGTTTCCTGAAGTCGTACGATCAGCTCCTTAATTTTTCTGACGTTGAGGAAGAAGTTATTTTCCTGGCAGCACTCCACCAGCGGCCTCACCTCCTCCCTATAGGCTGTGTCGCCATTGTTGGTAATCAGGCCTACTGTTGTGTCGTCTGCAAACTTGATGACTGGGTTGCAGGCGTGCATGGCCACGCAGTTATGGGTGAACAGGGAGTACAGGAAGGGGCTGAGCATGCAGCCTTGTGGGGCCCGTGTGTTGAGGATCAGCGAAGTGGAGGTGTTGCTTCCTACCTTCACCAATTGGGGGCAATTTATCAGGAAGTCCAAGACCCAGTTGCACAGAGTGGGATTCATACCCAGGGCCCCAAGCTTAATGATGAGCTTGGAGGGTACTATGGTATTGAAGGCTGAGCTATAGTCAATGAACAGCATTCTGATGTAGGTATTCCTCTTCTCCAGACGGGATAGTGCAGTGTGCATTGCGATGGCAATTGCATTGTCTGTGGATGTGTAACCTTTAATTAAACTTATTTGTCTGTGGATCTATTGTGGCGGTAAGTAAATTAATCCTTAACTAGCCTCTCAAAGCGCTTCATGATGGCAGAAATGAGTGCTACGGGACGATAGTAATTTAGTTAAATTACTTTTGTTCCTGTACCCAAGAAAGCAATGGTGGAAATCTTGGCAGCGGACTGGAATAGGGAGAGATTGAATATGTCCGTAAACACTCCAGTCAGCTGGCCTGCTCATGCTCTAAAGACGCGGCTAGGGATGCCTTTTTGTCCGGCAGCCTTGCGAGGGTTAACATGCTTAAATGTCTTGCTCATGTCGGCCATGGAGAACGAGAGACCACAGTCCTTATGAGCGGGCCGCGTAGGTGGCACCGTGTTATCCTCAAAGCAGGCGAAGAAGATGTTTAGCTTGTCTGGAAGCATGAAGTCAGTGTCCCCGACGTGGCTGGTTTTCCCTTTGTAATCCGTGATTGTCTGTAAACCCTGCCACATTCGTCTAGTATCTGAGCCCTTGAATTGTGACTTCTGTACTGACGTTTTGCCTGTTTGATTGCCTTACGGAGGGAATAACTACACTGTTTGTATTGAACCATATTCCCAGTCACCTTTCCAGGGTTAAATGGGGTTCTCGCTTTCAGTTTTGCACGAATGCTGCCGTCTATCCAAGTATTCTGGTTTTGGTAGGTTTGTATACTACAAAGCAGGATCAATGAGTTAGCCAGTTAACTTTGATAAACAACCAGAAATAACAGTTGATTTTCCTGTTCATTAAGAAAGCTAAACATGGTTACGTGGGTTTGGTTGTTGAGTCAATTAGACCATGCCCATTACAAGCTCATCGTTCAAAAAATGAAAACCTTATTTCAGAATATTCAGGCAAGTTAGCTGGCTAACTCCTTGATCTTGCTTGGTAGTATACCCCTTGGGTATCTTAATTTCATCGCCCTGTTGTTAGAGAGAATGTTCTTAGGAAATGCAAACTTATTCAAGTTTTTTTTAAAGATTCTAAATTTTGTAATTTACCATTAAAAACATGTCAGACTAAATTTGCCCTAACAGAAATGTTATCAACCCCTACAAAAATGTCCAATAATTACAAGCCACATAATAATTTACATTTACTGTTGCCACAGGATTATATTCCTGCTGTGAGAAACTGATCAAATGAAGATAGCACACCTGTGCTGGTGGGGATCTGCTCTGACTCCAGCATACCTGTCTTGCCCACACAGAGACACACAGAGACACACAGGCACAGGCACAGACAGACAAACACAGGGAGAGAGCACTGGGGGAGAGGCGGCAGGTCAGAAAATGACTGTGACACAAATCCCATTTGGTCACTTGTAACTTGGTGTTTGGACAGTCACTATTCCAAAATGGATTTTAAAAACAAAACTGATTTGAACATTAAGGCCTATAGTGTGAACAAGACTTTAGAAAAAAATCATAATGACGGATTTGATAAATATTCACTGTGTACCAATGACGGCATCGTTGCTCTCTTTACCGCATGTATTGAAAGTTCCACAATGTTCTACAGTACAAATTCATTTTCAACTCATCTTCTGGCGTGAGAACGTACAGATATTACACTTTTTGTCTCACCATAATAATTTCTAACCCAGAAGATCTTGTTAATAACTATTTTGTCTTACGCATTGCGTGTTATTAGTCCTCATTATGGAACGCTGACTCATGGCAAGATGAAACGATACTGATTCATCAACAGGTCAGCCACTGTCTTTGAAATCAGCTATTAATGTGTTACTCGGCTTTAAAGCTTCTGGAGCAGACTGTGTGTAATGAAGCACCTCTCTTTTGCACTCATGTTCCAGTAGCTATCTAAAAATCAAGCCAGAGCAGACCACTTGTGAGTTGTGATGTATTCAAATGTCACAGATGAGCAGAAACTCCTAAAAACCCACAGACATCTTGAATAGCCATTAGAATATATTTGAGACATGCAATTAGGCATTAAATACAAAGTTGAGATGAACTGCTGTCCATTTATGAATCTACTGCTAATTTTTGCACATGTATCAAGGAAAAAGGACTTTATATATAATATAATGACACCAAATGGAGTTCTTCACTGTGGCACCGTACACACTCAGGTTGTTCAACTGATGTCCCACTTATTTGACACAATGGTTGTGATGCAACTGTTTTTTTTATAATGGAGAGTTAGTCTACACAAACATTTTTACAATTGTGCTGTGTCTCCAGAACTCTTCTGTAATATTGTTTCTGCAGAAAAACTATGTAGTATCACAAACCGTTGTGCCAAATGCATTGTACATCAGATGTACAACTTGAGTGGGTTTGGGCCTTACGCTGGGCTGCTTGTGCGGTTGGTTGATGTAACATTCATTTGTATGTCGGCATTATAGGGAGGTTGTTTGGCTGCCTTACTCTGAGTAGAAACCTAGAAACCCATCTGGGCATTACAATCAATCACAGTTTCCAAATCAAAAACATGAAACACCTTAAACATTCCACCACCTTCAAGTACACGTGTACCTGACACTCATCCGTCTCCTGCTCGTAATCGTATAATTAAATCACTGAAACATCGTGTTTTTTGTTGTTGTTGTTGTCAAGTCGATGTCATTGTGCATGTTTTATACCCTTTCTCTTTTGAGAGACAAGGCATTCATGGGCCTGCCATTTTAAAAACAGCCAGAAGATAGCTTCTCTCTTCTCTCTCAAGACTTCCTGGTTGTTAATAGTTCATTTGACATTTTAGTAGTTTAGCAGATGTTCTTATCCAGAGCGACGTACAATTGGTGCATTCATCTTAAGATAGCTAGGTGAGACAATCGTATAAAGTACATTTCCCTCAACAACGCATTTTATCAGCAAAGCCAGTGCTATTAGGACAAGACATACTCCTTTTTTTGCCAACTCAAGGGAAAGCTCACCTAAAGACTTCATGGATGTCACTTTCTTTAAATCCCACTCTTTTTTTGTTTCATCATATTTCCTCCACTATCAATGAAAAATAGATTTCCTCTTTTAAAGATGGCTGTCTTCCACTTCCTGTTAGCAATTAAAGATTCCGATTGGAGGTGCATGACCTCATGTAAACAATGCTTGTGAATTGATATTAAATCACTTTATTCATTGTGTCAGTCAGACTTAGAAGGCAACAGAAAATGCTTTAGCTCGATGCCCTGAAAGTAGGCTTCAGCCGCCATTTGGTTTGGCTTTGGCTGTAAGTCTCTTGTCTAGCTGGTGGATCTCTAGATCCTCCTCTTCAACATTGTACAGCTCGACTTTGATTTACATACCGCGATTTACATACCGCGTCTGTGAAATGCATTGCTAATATAGCAACCTCATCAATAAACACAAGTCATCTTTAAATTGTATCACAAAGATTGAACAAATGTTCCTTAGGAACTTTTAAAGCCTGAGAAACACATGACCTAGATTTATACTTATACATTCAGCATATGTGCTGACCCTGACAATGTGTAATTTACGACAAAAGAGGAGACTGCATCTTCATCTCGGAGATGCACAGTAGTTAGAGCATAACACTAATGAGTGTTGAAACTCCAGTTTCAATTGAAACTCTTGATAAATCATTCCTTTGTCTATTTTCAGTGAAACTACCCCGTGGGCTCGGTCACATGGCCCCCACAGTTGATTATTTCCGACTCTGTTGAGAGCATTTGATTAATGAGTGTTTTGCTCTTGTTATACTTGGACACTTTGCACCACTTCGCCTCTGGTCACAGCAACGGTCCAATGCAGCAGCTCCAACAGTTTCACACGTCTCTCCAGAGGGCTGAGGCTCAGTCAATGCCCCAATACACAGAGAACACTATTAGGCGGCCATTTCGGCTCCCTGTTTCAATTGAAGCCACAGAGCTGTGTTTCCTGTCACCATGCTTTAGACTATAGGGATTTGTCTGCTCTTCTCCCGCCTGGACTGAGAAGCAATCAGGCTAAGGGGAAGAAACAAGCCAGAGAGGGAGGGAGAATTACAAGAGTTAGTTCAAGAAGAGTAATTATAAAGCGCTCTTTCTGCTCCACTGATTTTTCACTACAGAATAGTGTTACGTTTCACTGAATAATTGCAGCTATAATCCATATTCATAAAGCAGGCACAAGGTAATGAAGAATTGATCAACTGTGAGTTAAAGAGTAGGCTGTGATGTCTCTTTCCAGGATACTCAGAATGCATATATTATATACTGTATATAAAAGCATGGTTCTCCCAATGCTGCCTTCAAAGAAAACCATTGAGAACGGATTCGGGAAGGTGGAAATTTTATGCGAGTTCCTATTTCACAGTAAGTAGGGCTGTTTGAAATATATATTTAAATACACAGACACTACATTACATTAAATTACATTACATTAAACAGTTGCAGTAAGGAACACTGACTGCTCAGACTGGTGTTGCAAATGGATTTGCTTATTTAAATGTTTATAACCTTGAACCAATCCCACTATTTGCAATTTCACTATAGTCCATTTCCGACTAGCGTTTTCATTGACAGCTCAGTCAAACATGAAGAAGACAAAAAAGAAAACCCAGTAGAACGTAAGCTGCAGATGACTTCATAGGGCAATGACTGAACAGTCAGAATTAGAAGGGAAACCTAATTGTGTATTAAGATGATATTTGGATGTTGCAACACACTTGTTAACGTAAAAGCACCAAATACGTACACTACCATTCAAAAGTTTGGGGTCACTTAGAAATGTCCTCGTTTTTGAGAGAAAATAAAACATTTAGTCCATTAAAATAACATCAAATTGATCAGAAATACAGTGTAGACATTGTTAATGTTGTATTGTAGCTGGAAGGGGCTGCTTTTTAATGGAAAATCTACATAGGCGTACAGAGGCCCATTATTAGCAAACATCACTCCTGTGATTCCAATGGCACATTGTGTTAGCTAATCCAAGTGTATCATTTTAACAGGCTAATTGATCATTAGAAAACCCTTTTGCAATTGTTAGAACAGCTGAAAACTGTTGTTGTGCTGATTAAAGAAGCAATAAAACTGGCCTTCTTTAGACTAGTTGAGTATCTGGTGCATCAGCACTTGTGGATTCGAATACAGGCTCAAAATGGCCAGAAACAAAGACTTTCATCTGAAACTCGTCAGTCTATTCTTGTTCTGAGAAATGAAGGCTATTCCATATGAGAAATTGCCAAGAAACTGAAGATGTCATACAGCGCTGTGTACTACTCCTTTCACAGAACAGAGCAAACTGTCTCTAACCAGAATATAAAGAGTGGGATGCCCCCGTGCACAACTGAGCAAGAGGACAAGTACATTAGAGTGTCTAGTTTGAGAAACAGACACCTCACAAGTACTCAACTGGCAGTTTCATTGAATAGTACCTGCAAAACAACAGTCTCAACGTCAACAGTGAAGAGGCAACTCCAGGATGCTGGCCTTCTAGGCAGAGTTCCTCTGTCCAGTGTCTGTGTTATTTTGGCCATCTTAATCTTTTATTGGCCAGTCTGAGATATGGCTTTTTCTTTGCAACTCTGCCTAGAAGGCCAGCATCTTGGAGTCGCCTTTTCACTGTTGACGTTGAGACTGGTGTTTTGCGGTTACTATTTAATGAAGCTGTCAGAATGCGTCTCACTGTGTACGCCAGATGGCCGTTGATAAGACGGGGAGGAGTGGTGGGCCTGGAAACAGGAGACAAAGGACAGTGAGACAAGGGCTTAATCCTGGACACATGAAAAGGGGAATGTATACGGAGGGTACGGGGCAACAGAAGACGAACAGCAGTGGGACTAAGATCTTTAGAGATGGGTAAAGGACCAACAAAGCGGGGGTAAAGTATACAGGATTCCACCCAGGGGTCCGGTCCCGCGTAGATAGCCATACAATAGCAGGGAGCCGGAGTCCGGTGACGGTCCACTTGTCGGCGATACCTGAAGGTGGCCTTAAGAGCAGACCGAGTTCTCTTCCAGGTACTCCGACAGCGGCAGATGAACATTTGGGCCGAGGGTATGTTGACTTCTTCTTACTCTGGGAAGAGCGGAGGCTGATATCCCATGAGAACTCGAAGGGCGAAAACCCAATGGCCGAGCAGGGAAAAGTGTTCCGGGCGTACTCCACGTGGCGGCTTCAGGTGGTGGGGTTGGTTGAGACGAGGCACCTAAGCGAGCCCTAAGGGAGTCTATGGATTCGGGAGACATGCTGCACCATGAGCTGGGCCGTCTCCTTGGCTGAAAGTAACTTGGGAAGAAGGATGGAATGGGCGGCTTTAGAGAACCTATCCACTACTGTCAGGATAGTGGTGTTGCCATCAGACGGAGGAAGCCCAGTGACAAAATCTAGGATATATGGGACCAAGAGCGAGGAGGAACAGGGGGTGGCTGAAGGAAGCCAGCCGGAGCATGCCACAGAGTCTTGTTCTGAGCACATACAGTGCATGCAGTGACGAAGGCTGAGACGTCAGGAACCCTAGTGGGCCACCAGAAGCGTTGTCGGAGGAAGGCCAGGGTTCGACGGGAGCCGGGATTGCAGGTGATCTAGGAGGAATAAGCCCATTCCAGGACCTGAACTCGGACCTAATCAGCGGCAAATATTCAGTTAGACGGGCCCCCCCAGGGTTCGACTGGGAATGTTGTGCCTTGCTATCCAGGCTCTCGATTCCACAGACAACTGGAGCTGCCAGACATGAGGTAGGGCGGATGGTATTAGAGTCAGGCGGTGTGGCAGCGGAGCTATACAGGTGAGAGAGGGTGTCCATCTTACCATTCTTGGACCTTGGGCAGTAGGAAATGGTCAAATTGAACCTGGTGAATAACAGGGCCCAACGGGACTGCCTAGAATTAAGGTGCTTGGCGGTGTGGGGATATTCTAGATTCGTATGATCAGTCCACACAAAAAAATGGATGTTCCGCCGCTTCCAGCCAGTGCCTCCATTCCTCCAACACCATCTTGACTGCGACAAGTTCCCAATTTCCTACATCATAGTTTCTCTCAGCGGGGTTGAGACGATGGGACAGGAAGGCACAGGGATGCAGCATTTGGTCCTGGGCAAACTGCTGGGACAGGTTGGCCCCCACTCCAACGTCAGAAGCATCGACATCAACCACGAACTGACGGGACGGATCTGGATGGATGAGGGTGGGGCTGTAGTAAAATGATGCTTGAGGTCCAAAAACGGCCTGTCAACAGCTGGGGACCATGTGAACGGCACCTTGGAAGAAGTGAGTGCAGAGAGGGGAGCCTCCAGGGTGCTGTAGCCCTGAATTAAGCGGCTGTAGAAATGAGCAAATCCCAAGAGGCCAATCCACCACCGCTCTCACCTTTTCAGGATCCATCTGAACATTCCCTTCAGCGATGACGTATCCCAGAAAGGAGATAGTGGAGCGGTGGAATTTGCACCTCTCAGCTTTCACGAACAACTGGTTCTCTAGGAGGCACTGAAGGACTTGGTGAAAATGGAGGATGTGTTCTTGAGCAGAACGGGAGCAGAACAAGGATGTCGTCGAGGTAGACAAACACAAATCTATTCAACATGTCACTGAGCACACCGTTGACCAGGACCTGGAACACTTCATGAGCGTTGGTGAGTCCAAACGGCATGACCATGTACTAATAGTATCCCCTAGCTGTGTTGAAGGCCATCTTCCACTCGTCTCCTTCGCGTATTCAAACTAGGTGGTAGGCAATCCAATGGTCCAACTTGAAAAAGATGGTAGCCCCCTGGAGAGGTTCGAATGCCGAGGAGAGGAGTGGTAGAGGGTAAGGATTCTTCACCGTGATGAGGCCCGATAGTCCCTACATGGACGCAGGGTCTTGTAATTTTTTTCCACAAAGAAAAACCCTGCGCCAGCAGGGGAGGAGGAAGGACGGATGCTCCCAGCAGCTAGAGAGTCCTCAATGTACTCCTCAATGGCCTTGGTCTCAGGGCCAGACAGGGAATATAGCCACCCACAAGGCGGTGTTGTGCCCGAGGGGAGATCAATAGCGCAATCGTAGGGATGATGTGGAGAGAAAGGAGGTGGCGTGAATCATGCTGAAAATCTCCAAGAGGTCCTGGTATTCTGCAGGAATAGCAGAGAAATCTGAGGCTTTACCAAAGCCTGCAGGAGGACATCTTGGGGCATTGTGAGTGGCAGAACGGGCTCCAACCCAGGATAGAACAAGTGGTCCAGTCAATCACGGGGTTGTGCCTCTGGAGCCATGAAAATCCCAAAACAGGAATATTGGGAGATTCAATGAGAAGAAGCTATATGAACTCACTGTGATTGCACAACAAATGCAGGTTAATGGGCACCGTACAATGAGTGACACCGCCTGTGGTGCATCCGTCCAGTGCTCTGGCATCCATGGGAATGGAGAGGGGTTGTGTGGAGATACCAAGCTCCGATACCAGCATAGCGTCCATAAAACTGAGTCTGGTCTTTTGCTGGACAGGTAGATTTGTAATGCCCTGTAGCACCACAATATAGGCAACTGTTGAAGTTAAGCCTCTGTAGTCGTTCCTGAGGCGATAATCTAGCTCTGCCCCGTTGCAAGCCGGCAGCCGTGGACGAATGTGTGGGGCCGAAAACAGACCTTTCCCTCCTGCGCTCCCGTAGACGTCCATCAATCCTTATGGTTAAGGCTATGAGGGAGTTGAGGTCCAGGGGTAACTCCCGAGCAGAAAGCTAGTCTTTAATCTCCTCGGATAATCCATGAAGAAAGATATCGAACAGAGACACTGGGTTCTAGGTACTCACAACGTGTGAAAGTCTACTGTGTAGTCTGTCACACTACGGGCTTGTTGACGTAATTAAAGTAGCTTTCGGGCTGCCTCTCTCCCGGACACCGGAGAATCGAATACCTTCCTCACTTCCGCCATGAAATCCTCCAAACGAAGGAAAATGACGGACTGTTGCTCCCAAACTGCCGTAGCCCAGGAGAGCGCCCTACCAGACATGAGCATTATAAGATACGCTATTCTCGAATGGTCCTAAGGGAATGAAGAGGGTTGCAGCTCAAAGATGAAGGAGCACTGGGAAAGAAACACCTGGCAGGTTCCAGGGTCCCCAACAAAGCGCTCAGGACGAGGTAAGAGGAGTTCCTTTCACAAGCTTCCCACAATTAGGGTGAATTTTGGCCCATTCCTCCTGGCAGAGCTGGTGTAACTGAATCAGGTTTGTATGCCTCCTTGCTCGCACATGCTTTTTCAGTTCTGCCCACACATTTTCGATAGCATTGAGGTCAGGGCTTTGTGATGGCCACTCTAATACCTTGACTTTGTTGTCCTTAAGCCATTTTGCCACAACTTTGGATGTATGCTTGTGGTCATTGTCCATTTGGAAGACCCATTTGCGACCAAGCTTTAACTTCCTGACTGATGTCTTGAGATGTTGCTTCAATATATCCATATAATTTTCCTACCTCATGATATCATCTATTTTGTGAAGTGCACCAGTCTCTCCTGCAGCAAAGCACCGCCACAACATGATGCTGCCACCCCCGTGCTTCACGGTTGGGATGGTGTTCTTCGGCTTGCAGGCCTCCCCCTTTTCCTCCAAACATAACGATGGTTATTATGGCCAAACAGTTCTATTTTTGTTTCATCAGACCAGAAAAAGTACTATCGTTGTCCCCATGTGCAGTTGCAAACCGTAGTCGGGCTTTCTTATGGCGGTTATGGAGCAGTGGCTTCTTCCTTGCTGAGCGGCCATTCAGGTTATGTCGATATATGGGACTCGTTTTAATATGGAATTAGATACTTTTACACCTGTTCCCACCAGCATCTTCACACTTTTCGCACCAAAGTACGTTCATCTCTAAGAGACAGAACGCGTCACTTTCCTGAGAGGTATGACAGGTGCGTGGTCCCTTGGTGTTTATACATGCGTACTGTTGTTTGTACAGATGAACGTGGTACCTTCAGGTGTTTAGAAATTGCTCCCAAGGATGAACCAGACTTGTGGAGGTCTACAATTTATTTAGGTCTTGGCTGATTTCTTTAGATTTTCCAATGATGTCAAGCAAAGAGGCACTGAGTCTGAAGATAGGCCTTGAAATACATCCACAGGTACACCTCCAATTGACTCAAATTATGTCAATTAGCCTATCAAAAGCTTCTAAAGCCATAACATAATTTTCTGGAATTTTCCAAGCTGTTTAAATTAAAGGCACAGTCAACTTAGTGTATGTAAACGTCTGACCCACTGGAATTGTGATACAGTGAATTACAAGGGAAATAAACAATTGTTGGAAAAATGACCACGTAGATGTCCTAACCGACTTGCCAAAGTGGTTGAAAAATGTGGTTGAAAAATGTGGTTGAAAAATGTGGTTGAAAAATGATTTTTCATGACTCCAACCTAAGTGTATGTAAACTTCCGACTTCAACTGTATATATATGTGTTGTGAAGTGTCGACATTATAGACATTATGGGCAGTATGTGGATAGAGTATTTAGTATATCTGTAGAATACGTAGGTTAGAATAGTGTGTGTGTGTATACAGCAATGGTTGAATAGGGCGGCATTGACTAGAATACAGTATATACACATGAAATTAGTTAAACAGTATGTAAACATTATTAAAGTGATCAGTGATTCCATGTCTATGTATATTGGGCAGCAGCCACTAAGTTGCAGGGTTGAGTAACCGGGTGGTAGCGGGCTAATGACAGTGAGTAAGTTCAGGGCAGGTTACTGGGTGGAGGCTGGCTAGTGACGGTTATTTAACAGTCTGATGGTCTTGATTTAGAAGCAGTTTTTCAGTCTCTTGGTCCCAGCTTTGATGCACATGTACTGACATCGCCTTCATTCATAGCAGCATAACTTTCCCATTACCTTTTCCGATTGCAGTGTATGATATGCCATTTTGAATGTCTGAGTCTGTACTTTTATAAACTGTAAAGAACAGTTTTTGTTCAAAATAATTACAATAACCTTAGGATCTTGTAACTAGTCACATTTGTATAAAGCATTGTATTATCACATATTATGATATGCCAGCTGGCACTTATACTGAAGAAATATATTTTTCACCCAAGAAAACAATTTATACTTTGTATGCACCTTACTGTTTAATGTATGTGGGTTGCACCGTGGGTTGATGAGGTATTCAGAGAGTGCATTCTTATATGGCAATTTCATTTAGAGGCCAATTATTTTGCCCCTGCATCACCAAGCACCGGGCAGCAGTCTTCCTCTGCATCCCCAAGTCATGAATAACAAAGGCCTAAATAGGGCCATAGCAGCCAGCCCGCTAGGAGAGTAAAAATGGAGGCTATTACATGCTGGGTGTTCTGTAGATACACCACTGCTGCTAGCAGAAATTTAGATTTGGGCATGTAACGAATGTTCAAGTGCTTCCCTGAGAGAACCACAGTGTATTCAAATTGAAACGCGAGGCCATTTGATGGACTCAATTTGCTCACCTCATCCCTGGTTACCCATTTGTTTTTGAGAGCATGTGATGGATGAAGGTGAGATGTGTCGCTTTGGGTGTAGTGTTTGGGAAAGTTATTCTAATGTTATTCAAGTATTGGTGAAAGTTACACTAGAATTAACATTTGGCACAACAGATGAAAGAGATTTTCCATTTGTTCAGCCATCACTTTCCAATGCCCTCAGGATGGATGACATTTACATTTAACCCAAATCAAACATAAACACAACTTTTCTCTTTGAGAAAGAAATACATGGAAAATCTATTCAATAGGGCCTTTAGAGTTTTGAGAATGTCGTCTAAACGTTCATTCAACGTGAGGAAAGGTTCTAGATCAACATTGATAAGCAAAACATACTTTGAGCCTTTTGAAAATATCAAGAAAGTCTGTCAATCCTGAGCTATATATTTAAATATGATATGATACACTGAGACCTATAAAAAAAGGGTCTTATCCAGCCAATGTAGAAAAGCCCCATATGCAGTGTCCCATCAGTCTCATTTATAGCAGCAGCAAGGCCACATTTATGGCATCTCATGTAAAACTCTGTATGTCCATGGCCAGGCATAAAAGACTGGCCATGCTCTGACAGTTTAATAAAGTTAAAAGGTTTCTGCAGTGATCAACAGTGGCAGGTGCTTAAATTATACTCCAGATTGTCATTCCTGGCTGTAAATACATTTATAAGGGTTAAGAAGGAGAGAGCAGGGAGATCAGGGAGGATAAAAACACAGCCATAACCAACCCTTTAAGAGCTATGGCCCAGTGTGAAGGTTGTAATATGTTGTGTGGACGTTGATCATATGTTGTGCTTCATGCTATCCAAGTCCCCAATAAATAACAAAAATCTTCACCCCCCCCCCCCCCCCAATAGCTCACACCGCTTGTCTCAAGTGCAAAATCACTTATTGAGCGATATCCCTCATAGGATTCCTTTGGAGGAGGAAGGTAAGAAAAGGACATAGTATGGTGAGCAATACCTTGAGGATTATTGTGTTTTAAATATGCTTTTTGCCATTGCTCCAATATATAAATATAGTTGATTACTCAAACTAACTGCAGGGTGTTTGGCTAATCTAAATCCATCAGCAACTATTCACTTACTTATTCAGAATTATTGCAGATCCAGATTCAGTCGTAATTATTTAAATTGTATTTTTTTTATTTTTATGTTTCATTAAACCAAATAAGAAATAGTGTCACAAGGAATAAATACACAGTGAATAACAATAATGAGTATGTTGACTCCATTGCTTCCCACAGTTGTGTCAAGTTGGTTGGATGTTTTTTGGGTGGTAGACCATCCTTCATACACACAGGAAACTGTTGAGTGTGAAAAACCCAGCAGTGTTGCAGTTTTTGACACAAACCACAAGCCTGGTATCTACTACCATACCCCATTTAAATGCACTTGAATCTTATGTCATGCCCATTCACCCTCTGAATGGCACACATCCACAATCCATTCAATTCAGTCTCAATTGTCTCATGGCATGGACATCCAACCAACTTGACACAACTGTGGGAAGCATTGAAGTCAACATGGGCCAGCATCCCTATTGAACACTTTCGACACCTTTTCGAGTCCATACCCTGCCGAATTGAGGCTGTTCTGAGGGCAAAATGGGTGTAACTCAATATTAGGAAGGTGCTCCTGTAACCGATGTGAAATGGCTAGCTAGTTAGCGGTGGTGCGCGCTAATAGCGTTTCGATCGGTGACGTCACTCGCTCTGAGACCTTGAAGTAGTGGTTCCCCTTGCTCTGCAAGAGCCGCAGCTTTTGTGGAGCGATGGGTAACGATGCTTCGAGGGTGACTGTTGATGTGTGCAGAGGGTCCCTGGTTCGAGCCCAGGTAGGGCTGGGGAGAGGGACGGAAGCTATACAGTTACACTCCTAATGTTTGGCATACTCGGTGTATACTACCAATAAGATCAGCTGTATTCCTAAAATAATAAGTCTTAAAATGACTAAGTCAATTAACACAACTACAGTTAGAATGTATTAACAATATTTATTAATTACAACTTCCAGTGTTAATGTCATATTTCATATCAATCCAACTTTTAAACACAATATATATTTTACATATTTACAATGTTTACTATTGGCAATATATCTATATACACATGAACTTATGGCCACAGCAGACAATCCACCATCACTTGTCTGGGTTTAGTTCAAGTAGTTGTGTTTCAGGCCAGGTTCATTAAGGGACAAATCCTAACTTTTAAGTTGAATTTTGACTTAGTCTCCCATTGACATCAATGCTTGACTAAGTAAACATTTAAGTGGAAGTTAGGATTCGCCCCAAGAGATGTCTAACCGAGGAAACAGATACCCTTGCCTCATCTGACATGAACCTGTGGCTCTTTAAAAATAGTTTTCAGAGATAAAGAGCAGATGTGTCTGTCTGTCTGACCAGACACAACAAGCTAGTGAACAACCCCGGGTTTTCAGCAGAGTACATACACACTGCCTTCTCAGAAAGTATTCACTTGACTTGTCCCATGTTTTGTTGTGTTACAGCCTGAATTTAAAATGGATTCAATTTGGATTCTTTTTTTGTCACTCGCCTACACACAATGCTCCATAAAGTGGAATTGTGTTTTTTAGAAAAGTTCGCAAATTAATTAACTGAAAATTAGGAGTGTCTTGAGTCAATAACTATTCAACCCCTTTGTTATGGCAAGCATAAATAAGTTGAGGAGTAAAAATGTGCTCACATATATTATGTATTATGTAATGTTTCATGTATTGTGTGGACCCCAGGAAGAGTAGCTGCTGCTTTTGCAACAGCTAATGGGGATCCTAATAAAATACCAATACCAACAATATGTTGCATGGATTCACTCTGTGTGAAATATTAGTGTTTAGCATGATTTTTTTTAAATGGCTACCTCATCCCTTTACCCCACACATACAATACCCCACACATACAATCAGTCGAGCAGTGAATTTCAAACACAGATTCAACCACAAAGACCAGGGAGGTTTTCCAATGCCTCGCAAACAAGGGCACCTAATGGTAGATGGGTGAAAACAAAGCAGATATTAAATATCCCTTTGAGCATGGTGGAATTATTAATTACACTTTGGGTGGTGGATCAATACACCCAAGTCACTTCAAAGATACAGGTGTCCTCCCTAACTCAGTTGCCAGAGAGGAAGGAAAGCTCTCAGGGATTTCACCATGAGTCCAATGGTGACTTTAAGAGTTAGTGTGATAGGAGAAACCTGAGGGTGGATCAACAACATTTGAGTTACTCCACAATACTAACCTAATTGGCTGAGTGAAAAGAAGGACACCTGTACAGAATACAAATACTCCAAACATGCATCCTGTTTGCAACAAAGCACTAAATTTACACTGCAATGTGGCAAAGCAATGTACTTTTTGTCCTGAATACAAATTGTTATGTTTGGAGCAAATTTAATACAACACATTACTGAGTACCACTCTCCATATTTTCAAGCATAGTGGTGGCTGCATCATGTTATGGGTATGTTTGCAATCTTTAAGGACAAGTGAGTTTTTCAGCCAAGCACAAGCAAAATCCTAGAGGAAACCCTGGTTCAGTCTGCTTTCCACCAGACACTGGAAGATGAATTCAACTTTCAGCAGGACAATAACCTAAAACACAAGGCCAAATCTACACTGGAGTTGTTTACCAAGAACACAGTGAATGTTCCTGAGTGGCCAAGTTATAGTTCTGACAGCTGACAGCAAATCAGCTTGAACATCTTTTTATTTATCTGTTATTTTACTAGGTAAGTTGCCTGAGAACACATTCTCATTTGCAGAAACGACCTGGGGAATAGTTACAGGGGAGAGGAGGGGGATTAATGAGCCAATTGTAAACTGGTGATTATTAAGTGACTGTGATGGTTTGAGGGCCAGATTGGGAATTTAGCCAGGACACCAGGGTTAACACCCCTACTCTTACGATAAGAGTCATGGGATCTTTAATGACCTCAGAGAGTCAGGACACCCGTTTAATGTCCCATCCGAAAGACAGCACCCTACACAGGGCAGTGTCCCCAATCACTGCCCTGGGGCATTGGGATATCTTTTTTAGACCAGAGGAAAGAGTGCCGCCTACTGGCCCTCCAACACCACTTCCAGCAGCATCTGGCCTCCCATCCAAGAACTGACCAGGACCAACTCTGCATAGCTTCAGAAGCAAGCCAGCAGTAGTATGCAGGTTGGTATGCAGTGGTATGCTTTCAAGTCTATGGAAATACTTGAAAATGGCTGTCTAGCAATGATCTACAACCAGCTTGAAGAACTTTGAAAATAATAATGTTCAAGTATTGTACAATCCAGGTGTGCAAAGCTCTTGGAGACTTACCCAGAAAGTCTGACAGCTGTCATCACTGGCAAAGGTGATTCTAACATGTATTGACTCAGGGGTGTGAATACATACAGTATGTAAATGAGATATTTCTGTATTTCCTTTTCAAAAAATTCAGGCTGTAACACAACAAAATGTGGAATAATTCAAGGGTATAAATACTTTCTGAAGGCACTGTACATAAGAGTACATACATAAATCATATGGATGCACTCTGATGTTGAAACAAGTCTCCGAACGCCAAACATACGCAAAGAATACGCTCCAAAGTTGTGAGTATTACCTGATCATACCCAACAGTGTTTTAGTCATAGCCGATTTGAGTTCAAATCAAGCAATATCTTTTGAATGATTAAGTCATGAATATAATCTTGGTTCCCTGACAGATGGAATGAGACATAACACATTAGCCAATGAGCAGGGACCTAAGCCAATGAGCAGAGTGTGAGAGAAAAGGAACCATTTGATAAAGATCTTGTACATCAACAAGTCCTCCTAATGTGGTTCACCTGGTTGGTCTTTATTGCTTCAGGACGGAAAGTTGCGCTCACCATCCTCGTTGATTTACTTGAGGAGGTTCAATTGAATGCGTCTAATGGATTCTTACTGGAGCGTATTTCAATGAACTTCAATAACACTCAGCTTTGAGCACACTGAATGGCCAAATTCATACTGTAGAGAACACAGCACATCATTGAGTACAGTCTATGTAGACTGAACGGAGAACGATCCTGACACCAAATACAGGAGGCGCTTTTTCTCAAGAGTGAAGTGTTTTTTTGGTTACCCGAAAATGAGCTGTAACATTTTATTTAATTTGATTTAATATCACACAATATCAATATTGTCTTTCAAGTGAAAGATCAAGTTGAATATTACTAGGACTTTCGATGCAAAGAGCAGGATAGATAATATTGTAAAATTCACATAAAACATAAAATCGGCCGTTTTCAGGTCTAAAAACTGTCCCCCAAAAAATATGGCCCTCCGAAACGTTCTGATTCTTACCTCAATAGCAACAATTTACAACACTGCTGGAACTTGAGTTAAGACACACGAGTTGTAAAATATGCATCCATTGGGAATAAAATAAAAGTATTTCTTTTTAATTCACAACCTAGCCTACCAGTAGTTGCAACATTGACAGTAGGTACAGAACAGTGATCGTTAGCATTCTCAAGGGAAATCCCCTTTAAATAGCATTTTTTCTTAGAAAGGATGTATGAAATAAGATGTTTTATTGTCAAAGCAGCACCGATGTGAGATTTGGATTTTGTTAAAAAAACGAATCAGCAGCATGTTTACGATAGCACATACTTCCATAGACACTGTCAGTATATCTCAAACTGCAGATTCAAGTTTCAGGGGAAGTTTATTTTTTATATTTTATATATAATAGAATCTTGAGGTAAAACTATAATTATCAATACTGGATCTAATCAATATAAAATGCTGAACCCTTACAAGTTTGCGCTGGAGCGGCTACGGTATACCTCTCCCATTCGTAACACTGTAGAGGTCAGAGGACGCATTCAGTAAGACTGTTCTATAATAAGACATTTCTTCAGAGGAGTTGGTGATGAAAGTGTGCTACTGTGCAAAAACAAATGAACATGCTGAAGTTGGAACTAACCGGACAGAATCCGAAAACCCCTGTCCAATTACGGGACCAGCCTACTGTGTTGTGCCATTCTGTGTCTCTGCTATTTGGTAGTTCAGCATAAATCCCTTCTGTAACTCTCTGCTCTTCTAAGGCCATTCCCACTGTCATGGTTCTGTTCATGTAAGACCACTGCAGTGAATCAAAGAACATCTCTGTCATTTTTTAAAGATACGAAACAATTATTATCACCGCAATTAGCTGAGTGATATGAAATAATAGCAAGAATCTGGCTGTTAGTTTTCAATGGAATATACATGCACGATCGGATGCCTCTCCCTGGGGACTTGCAGGATTCGGAGTGTCTAGATGTGGTTAAAACAGACATTAAACGGTTAATGCTCACTGTCGTGATGAGTCCAAAACCCACAGCCACAATCACCTGAAAAGTCTGGAGATTATGTGTAACTTTTGTGCGATAATCCCATTGGTTACAGCCATTTAATCCAAGGAACGAGTGCGAGACAAGCACACCCAAGAAGAAATACAAAACCAACCAATAGGAATAGAACACCTGGAGCTGCTTTTAAATGGGGTCCTGTACTTGGAGACGTTGGCATTAGATGAAGTGGGGAGGCAGGCTGGTTCAGCCCAGTAACAGTTTACTTTAGACCAGAGAGCCTGCTCTGCTCTGGGCTGGCACCATGACGGGCACGGCGCCCATGCGCTCCAGTGTGGCCTGGCTTACGGCGTACGAGTGTGTGTACCCGCCATGCGATGCCACCGTCACGGGCTTCAGGCTCACCGAGCCATTGCTACGCACCATGGTGGGAGGGGAGGGGGCGGAGTTGGTGGTGACCACCAGAGTCTTGGGCGGGGGGAGTGTGTGGCTACCATTAGAGTAGGCCTGGCGGGCCAGGGGTGCGGAGCCCGGCGGAGCTAGCGTCCCGTGTCCTGTGTGAGCTGCATGTCCCCCCGTTTGACCTGTGTGACCCGCCTGCCCCGTAGAGAACGTCTGGCGCGTGTCGCCGTTGTAGCGGGTGTAGGAGTTGGTGTCGTAGTTGGGTTTGGGGTTGTGCCAATAGCGGCTGTTGTAGGTGTTGGTGGACGTCAGGGTGTCGTTCTCAGAGGATGAGGCGTCGGCGTGAAACGCTTTCACTGAAGACGACCTCTTAGGGGGCAGGTCGTCCTCCCTGTAAAGCACAAAGGGCACAGGGAGGTCACTATAGGGTTTTAACAGTTTTTCATATCCAATTCAATCTCTTGAATTGTAAGAGTAATATGTCACTCTTTATCGTATTTCCATCATATGTGACATACACTACCGTTCAAAAGTTTGGGGTCACTTAGAAATGTCCTTGTTTGTGAAAGAAAAACCTTTTTTTTTACCAATAAAATGACATCAAATTGATCAGAAATACAGTGTAGACATTGTTAATGTATTAAATGACTATTGTAGCTGGAAACGGCAGATTTTTTATGGAATATCTACATAAGTGTACAGAGGCCCACTTTCAGCAACCATCACTCCTGTGTTCCAATGGCATGTTGTGTTAGCTAATCCAAGTGAATCATTTTAAAAGGCTAATTGATCATTAGAAAACCCTCTGGCAATTATGTTAGCACAGCTGAAAACTGTTCTGATTTAAAGAAGCAATAAAACTGTCCGGCATTAGACTATTTAAGTATCTGGAGCATCAGCATTTGTGGGTTCGAATACAGGCTCAAAATGGCCAGAAACAAAGAACTTTCTTCTGAAACTCATCAGTCTATTCTTGTTCTGAAAATTGAAGACTATTCCATGCGAGGAATTGCCAAGAAACTGAAGCTCTCGTACAACGCTGTGAACTACACCCTTCACAGAACAGAGCAAACTGGCCATAACCAGAATACAAAGAGGAGTGGGAGGCCTAGGTGCACAACTGAGCAAGAGGACAAGTACATTAGAGTGTCTAGTTGGAGAAACAGACACCTCACAAGTCCTCAACTGGCTTCATTAAATAGTACCCGCAAAACACCAGTCTCAACGTCAACAGTGAAGAGGCGACTCCGGGATGCTGGCCGTCTAGGCAGAGTTCCTCTGTCCAGTGTCTGTGTTCTTTTGACCATCTTAATCTTTTATTTTTATTGGCCAGTCTGAGATATGGCTCTTTCTTTGCAACTCTGCCTAGAAGGCCAGTATCCCGGAGTTGCCAATTCACTGTTGACGTTGAGACTGGTGTTTTGCAGATACTATTTAATGAAGCTGCCAGTTGAGGACTCAGCTGTATTAACATAATTGCTAAATGTTTTTTTTTAGCGAACACAACGTGCCATTGGAACACAGGAGTGATGGTTGGTGATAATGGGCCTCTGTACGCTTATGTAGATATTCCATTTAAAAAAATCTGCTGTTTCCAACTACAATAGTAATTTACAACATTAACAATGTCTACACTGTATTTCTGATCAATGTGATGTTATTTTAATGGACATAAAAAAAAGTGATTTTCTTTCAAAAACGAGGACATTTCTAAGTGACCCCAAACTTTTGAACGGTAGTGTACGTATTTGGTGCTTTTACGTTAACAAGTGTGTTGCAACATCCAAATATCATCTTAATACACAATTAGGTTTCCCTTCTAATTCTGACTGTTCAGTCATTGCCCTATGAAGTCATCTGCAGCTTACGTTCTACTGGGTTTTCTTTTTTGTCTTCTTCATGTTTGACTGAGCTGTCAATGAAAACGCTAGTCGGAAATGGACTCAAATAGTGGGATTTGTTTAAAAAAAGAAGAAGTTTATTTCAAGGTTATGAACATTTAAATAAGCAAATCCATTTGCAACACCAGTCTGAGCAGTCAGTGTTCCTTACTGCAAATGTTTCATGTAAAAACATTTCCAAGAAGGTTTTGTGTTTGATCTCCACTAATTAGATAGAACACTGTTTTGAACAGTCGCAGATAAAACTTAGTGGACCTGATACCGATGTGGATGTCTCTGATATCAAAAAGGATTTAAGTCAGACAGTCTATTAAATGAACATGCAATGTGCATGACTTATCTTACAAATGTATAGTTAAACAGCTACAGTATGGGGCACCTTTTGGCACACCTACATTAGCCAGAGAGATAATATTTACTTCTGGCCTCAGATGAGCCACAGTGGCCTGTTGTGTTTCATGATATTATAAATGCAATACTTGGTATCCTATTAGTCGGAATAGTGCTTGTAATGATTGGAATGGCCAAAATAAAATAAAGACAAGTGGTTAAAACTGGAATAAAAAAAAAATGGTTTAAACTTTGTATCACTCTATGAGGAGTGACATTCACTTCCACAGCTTGGTCCTGATACATTGTGTTTCCATTTTTGTTTGAATTGTCAGTGGTATTAAGTGCAGAGGCACCACACTGAGACCACATTTAAATTCAGGGACATTATCAACACCCAAATGAGGCAGATGTTATCCCACTCGCTCAGAGCTGAAACATTTCAACAATGATTTATCTTCAAATTGATTTATGAAGTAATTTAGAGGAAGAATAGCAGGCCATTAATACAAGCGACAGAGAATTCACATAGTATTTGAAATGACAAATTGGGGTGCGATGAAGAAAAGTTTGAACACCTTAACAAATGGATAGAACTGGATAAAACTAACTTCAAAAGGGTAATCATCCAATTTCAAAGATACAGTATATGTCTGTTTTCAACACTTGTCGACTACATAGTCTATGTAGCCTATCAAATGCACGGCACCAGAACAGATGCGGTGAGTTCAAAGTCTAATGTTTAGACTAGTGTGTTGCTATAGATGGACAGAGAGGTGCGGAAAATGGAAGAAAGCAGGAAGTCAATGGAAAACCCACCTGATCTCGTTGGGTATCTCCTCCTCCTCGTATTTGTTCTTGTTCTTCCAGTAGAAGAGTGTCACCAGCACCAGTAGAGAGCAGATGATGACAGCCAACACGCCCGTGGCGATGGTGCCAGCTATGAGACCCACACTCTGGGGCTGGGCTGAAGGACCAGGGGAGGGAGAGAGAGAGAGAGACTAAGTCCTGGGGTCATGTTCATTAAGTACAAAACAGAAAAAAATGAACTACCTGAACCTCTCAAATATGAAACGCTTGTTTAACAATACATAACGTTTTGTTCGGTTTTCCCTAATGAACGGGACCTAGATCACACACGATCGGTCATGCCTCTACAACAGCTACTGCTAGCTCCTGAAACTCAGCACAAACACCTATTCATCCGTGGCATGAAGCCACTCGAGTAAGCCCTGCATTATGACATGAATAAAACATTGAGGAGCTTTGGTTGAACGCCAACAAAATGCCCCGTGGTTCTCCAGGACCTATAATGATGTCCTCACTCACCACCCCCCCCAGGTAAACACTTTGAAGAGGGAAGCACGGAGGGAGGGATGGAGAAGAAAAGCTGTGTTCACAGGGAGTTTGTGCTGTCTGTGAATATTTCTTAATGAGTTAAATACACACAGTGGTCCCTGTCTATTTGATCAGGCAACTTTTCATTTGTGCCAACAAAGCTACATGCACCAATATGTTAATAAGGTACATTGAATATATCCATGGATGCAAATGGCTCTATTATGCTACCATAGTGGATTGGAGGAAAGATTTACTTGGACTGAAGTGGGATTTCATTTGGATGTCTATGATGATGTTTGAATTTTTGCATAATATCTGAACCATAATATCTATGATACCTGTACCATTGTGCTTTTATCAGAAAACGATGTGTTAGTGAGTTTTAAAAACCCACAACAGATGTGTATTAATACTAGCCATTTCCACTATGAGGGCCGTTTAGGTCAGTATTTTGTTCCTACAGATCAGAGAGAGTAGTACAGTGGAAGGTGTTTAACCATACATGCTGCAACATACGCTGGGAGAATGATGCTGTCGTTGTTGACTGCTGAACAGATTGCTGAGTGGCGATAAAGATTTTATAGGATCACTCTACTGATCTAACTCCCTGACAGACAGACATACAGACAGCCCCCCGTGCCTCTGTCAGAGCACTCACAACAGCCACAGCTGCCCCGCGGGTGACAAACGGTGACAACCGGTGGCATGCCATTTACTCCTTGACAGTCACAAACCCCAAATGAGCCAGTCACTAAATTTGCCACTGGTGTCAGCGACTGACTACTCTAAGGCAGGGTCAGGCGAGTGCAGTAGCAGCATAATAACTCAGGTGACAGTGTTACTACCCACTGGCAGGGGTGGAATTGGGAGAGGGGGAGCGTGGGAACAACGTTTTCCTGGAGTCGCTGAAGGATAGGACTAAAAAACAAACAAAATATAACTAATGTAAAATTGACTGTCCATGAAATGTATGTAGTATGTATAAGCTGGAAGTGGAAGACAAATTATTGTTGTCCATTAATTTACTCCAATTTGGGGAGGGGGGGTATGGTGAGGGGAAAATAATAAAGAACATTTACAAAAGAAAATACAGAACCAGTAAAAGGTTTGGACACACCTAGTCATTCAAGGGTTTTCGTTATATTTACTATTTTCTACATTGTAGATGTCACGTGTGCTCTCTCTCAGGCCTCTAGGTCACCAGGCTGCTCGTTATGGCGCACACCTGTCACCATCGTTATGCACACCTGCGCGTCGTCAGACTCACCTGGACTCCATCACTTCCTTAATTACCTGCCCTTATATATGTCACTCCCTGTGGTTCCTTCCCCAGTCGTCATTGTTTCTGTTTCATGTCTGTGCGTTGTTTGAGGATCTTGTTTTGTATTATGCTCTGTTTATTTTATTAAAACACTCACTCCCTGAACTTGCTTCCCGGCTCTCAGCGCACATCATTACAGTAGATTAATAGTGAAGACATCAAAACTATGAAATAACACATATGGAATCATGTAGTAAACAAAAAAAGTGTTAAACAAATCAAAATATATTTTAGATAATTCAAATTAGCCACCCTTTGCCTTGATGACAGCTTTGCACACTCTTGGCATTCTCTCAGCCAGCTTCATGGAATGCATTTCAATTAGCAGGAGTGTCTTGTTTGAGCCAATCAGTTGTGATGTGACGAGGTAGGGGTGATATACAGAAGATAGCCCTATTTGGTAAAAGACCAAGTCCATATTATGGCAAGTACAGCTCAAATAAGCAAAGAGAAATGACAGTCCATCATTACCTAAAGACAGGTCAGTCAATACGGAAAATTTGCAGTGCAGTCACAAAAACCATCAAGCGCTATGGTGAAAATGGCTCTCATGATGACCACCACAGGAAAGGAAGACCCAGAGTTATCTCTGCTGCAGAGGATACGTTCCTTAAAGTGAACTCCACCTCAGATTGCAGCAGGTCAAAAGGCTGCAAAGAAACCACTACTAAAGGACACCAATAAGAAGACGAGACTTGCTTGGGTCAAGAAACACGAGCAATGGACATTAGACAGGTGGAAATCTGTCCTGTGGTCTGATGAATCCAAATGTGAGATTTTTGGTTCCAACCGCTGTGTCTTTGTGAGACGCAGAGTAGGCGAATGGATGATCTCTGCATGTGTAGTTCCCACCTTGAAGCATGGAGGAGGTGTGATGGTGTGGTGGTGCTTTGCTGGTGACACTCAGTGATTTATTTAGAATTCAAGGCATACTTAACCAGCATGGCTACCACAGCATTCTGCAGCAATACGCCATCCCATCTGGTTTGCACTTAGTCCCACTATCATTTGTTTTTCAACAGGACAATGACACAACACACCTCCAGGCTGTGTAAGGGCTATTTGACCAAGAAGGAGAGTGTTGGAGTGCTGCATCAGATGACCTGGCCTCCACAATCACCCGACCTCAACCCAATTGAGATGGTTTGGGATGAGTTGGACTGGGAAGTGAAGGACAAGCAGCCAACAAGTACTCAGCATGTGGGAACCCCTTCAAGACTGTTGGAAAAGCCTTCCAGATTAAGCTTGTTGAGAGAATGCCAAGATTGTGTAAAGCTGTCATCAAGGCAAAGTTTGGCTACTTTGAAGAATCTAGAATCTAAAATATATGATTTGATTTATTTAACACTTTTTGGTTACTACACTACCCTTCAATTGTTTGGGGTCACTTAGAAATGTCCTTGTTTTAGTAAGAAAAGCACATTTTTTGTCCATTTAAAATAACATCAAATTTGTCAGAAATACAGTGTAGACATTGTTAATGTTGTAAATGAGTATTGTAGCTGGAAACGGCTGATTTCTAATGGATATCTACATAGGGGTACAGAGGCCCATTTTCAGTAACCATCACTCCTGTGTTCCAATGGCACGTTGTGTTAGCTAATCCAAGTCCATCATTTTAAAAAGCTAATTGATCATTAGAAAATACTTTTGCAATTACGTTAGCACAGCTGAAAACCGTTGTCCTGATTAAAGAAGCAATATAACTGGCCTCTTTAGACTAGTTGAGTATCTGGAGCATCAGCATTTGTGGGTTCGATTACAGGCTCAAAATGACCAGAAACAAAGAACTTTCTTCTAAAAGAGGCGACACCAGGATGCTGGCCTTCTAGGCAGAGTCCCTCTGTCCAGTGTCTGTGTTCTTTTGCCCATTTATATTGGCCAGTCTGAGATATGGCTTTTTCTTTGCAACTCTGCCTAGAAGGCCAGCATCCCGGAGTCGCCTCTTCACTGTTGACGTTGAGACTCGTGTTTTCCAGATACTATTTAATGAAGCTGCCAGTTGAGGACTTTTGAGGCATCTGTTTCTCAAACTAGACACTCTAATGTACTTGTCCTATTGCTCAGCTGTGCACCGGGGCCTCCCACTCCTCTTTCTATTCTGGTTAGCGCCAGTTTGCACTGTTCAGTGAAGGGAGTAGTACACATCGTTGTACGAGAGCTTCAGTTTCTTGCCAATTTCTTGCCTGGAATAGCCTTCATTTCTCAGAACAAGAATAGACTGACGAGTTTCAGAAGAAAGTTCTTTGTTTCTGGCCATCGAACCCACAAATGCTGATGCTCCAGATACTCAACTAGTCTAAAGAAGCCAGTTTTATTGGGTTTTCTAATGATCAATTAGCCTTTTAAAATGATTAACTTGGATTAGCTAACACAACGTGCCATTGGAACACAGGAATGATGGTTGTTGAAAGTGGGCCTCTGTACGCTTACGTCACTATTCCATTAAAAAGCAGCCGTTTCCAGCTACAATAGACATTTACAACATTAACAATGTCTACATTATATTTCTGGATCAATTTTATGTTATTTTAATGGACAAGTGACACCAAACTTTTGAACGGTAGTGTACATGATTCCACATGTTATTTCATAGTTGTGATGTCTTCACTATTATTCTACAATGTAGAAAACCCTTGAATGAGTAGGTTTTAACTTGTACTGTATATATTTACAAAAAATATATATGGGGTATTGGAAATGATGCAGACAATTATGTTGATAGAAGCCACAGTCTATCTGCAATATTAAAGCTGATCTACTTTTTAAAAAAAATACAAATTAAAAAATTAAAAAATAAATCCTTGAGGAGTATATCCAGAGTGAAATAATTTTGAACAATAAAATCAGGTCCAAGGATTTAACATTGATAAGTTCCGATTAGTGTTTTTTAAAATGTTTTATTTCGAGTGGTACTGCACAAAGCCCTGCTTATGTCATCATTATGTTGGGTACTTACGTGCCACAACCTGCAGGTTGAGTAGACAGGTGCTCTTGGCGATGGCGTTGGAGGCTGTACACTGGTACAGACCAGAGGTACTGGCACTGATGTTCCTCAGTGTTACGGTCCCTTGCATCTGGTCTGGGGTTTAAACACAAACCATGCCAGTCTAGGGTTAAAACATCACCGGGGAACACCATCCACAATCTCAGAACAAATAGACAAGACATAAAAACATCTAATTAAAATACATTGGGATTAAATATGAATGAAATTCCTTTAGGACTAATAATTCATGGAACCATTTGCTTGTAAACGTGTTCCAAAACATTCATACATTACTTACATAATTGAAATAACCAAAATCATTTCAAAATCATTTAGGCAGTGGAAATTATTGTTGAGCACATCTTATTTAGTATTATGCAGATATGTTACTTTACATAACAGCTTTATTCAACTTGCTTTAGGATATGGTACTGTAACTGGGACTACTGGCAAAAACCCAATAGAGGGCACCAAATCACTTACCGTAAAATGGCTGGTGTACATTATATATACACATTATATTTCTGTGCCTTGCTGATATAAACTAAATTACAGCGCCGTTGTTCATACGTCTGATAATGTATGGAGTATTACGTTATATTACACTACTGCCTTTAAGAAAAGGCTACCATAGGAGCTTGGAACAAACCACATAATCACTTAATCCAGATTCCTGGCCTAGATTTCACCCCTAACCTCTTCTCTGCAACATGGGCTGTTTTGCAGACAGATATCATGGTGACAGTGTTGGTACAGTTGATATCTACTGTGTAAAACAACACAGACAGGCAGGAGGAGGAGTGATGAAGGAAACCTAAGCCGATTAGTCCTTGTGGAGGGTAGCCTTGTGTTGAAGTGAGCAGTAGTGTAGTACGGTAAGAATCACACTGTGCTGTGATGACACAGCTGGAGAGAGAGAGGAGAGGCCACTGCACGGCTCACACACACACACACACAAAACTGGGTCCGTATTCAGAAGAAAAGTCTCAGAGTAGAGTGGTGATATAGGATCAGTTTGCCTTGTAGATCATAATGAATAAAATGACTGGAACTGTTGACCAGCTGATCCTATATCAGCACTCCTACTCTGAGATGCTTTGTGAATGCAGGCCCTGAACTGGACCAGGGTGGGTGGTGGCACACTGAGGGGCAGAGTTGGGGGGCGGGTGGGCGGAAGCCACGGTGACGTTACCAAAGATACTTGATTTACCAGCGAAGGTGGGGCAAAAGGGCACGCCCACGGCCAGGGGTTTAATACCTTGCATGGCGGTGTGGGGCAGCTTGGGCAGCGACTCCAGTTTCACCCAGGTGTAGCTGGGCGTGGGGATCCCCTCCTCGCTGCTGCACATCAGCATGATGTCAGCGCCCACGTCCAGCGTGCCCTGGACACGGCATGAGGGCACCGACGGGGGCACTGGAGAGACAGAAAGGAGATAGAGGGGTATAGTTAGTACCTTAGCAATCAGCACAGACAGGTCCTAGCCTCCTGAAGAGGCATCGAGTCTTACATGTTACGTTACATTTGAGTAATTTATCAGATGCTCCTATCTAAAGCAGGTCTTGTTCTTATAGTATACACATACAGAACTGTGGTGTCCCAACATGCTATAAAGAGTCCTCTTTAAAACCAGCTTAGCACACTTATTTGTCAAAATAAATGTCATACAATAGAATTCTTACAATATGCAATGCGTTTACTCTTCCTAGTTTTAATGCATCCATTTTATCACAGTAGGCTATGCACTGTAGCCTGGTCTGTAGTCAAGTTAGAGTTGCCAGGCTATATGTGCATAGTATGCAACCCCTTAATTGTAATTCTAATGCAGCAGAGTGTGTTTTACCCAGCACGGTGAGGCCGATGACCCCGATGTTGCGCCCCCCTCTGTCGGGGAGGTTGTTGACCAGGCACTGGTAGGTCCCCGTGTCTGACAGCTGGGTGTTGTTGATGAAGATAGAGGCACTTGTACTCGGCATGGTGGCCACGAAACCCACCCGGCCATTTAAGTGGTTGGCTAGACTGAACACTTGGCCACCTTGGTAGATGATCACCTGAGATGAGAAAGACAAAAGGCAGAGATTCACTCACACCGTTTCTATGGAATATCATTAGTTTGACCTAACAAAGAACTTATGGATCGAAATGTTGGTCATTAGGTGGTCATTAGGAACGTACAGTGTGCAGGCCTTTCTGTTATTTTTCTAGCATGTGCAAATGACCACTTCTATTTCAATGGAACATCGGAGATTTTCTGTCTACTGTACATCCGGATGCGAGTTTGTGAAACTGTGGCCAACTGTGTCCATCCTGGGTCAGCAGGGGAAAGTGCATTACCTAGATGTCAATTGATGCAGAGCTTTATATTGGGGTACAAACATAATGAATAGATTAATTTTGAGGAAATAAAGGGTATGACAATATCTAATATCTTAAATGTGAATGGAAAAACAATCACTGAGGTTAAATGTAATCGTAGAAAGTTAATCAAAAACCTTTCTCTGCTACACACTAGAGATAATTCAACAAGCAATGTTTAATTAAGTTAATTAAAATGCAATACTTCATCCCACAGTTAAATAAAAACCAAACAACAGAGAATCAACAGCCAGGCAAGTGAGTGGATGAGGATTCTGGATACTGAAGGGTGCAGGTGCAACAAACAGTCACAAGAGGGCGACCTAGTGTTGCAGTATATACTGAAGCATCACTTGACAACTGAAAGGATGGAAGGTGGTCCATCCATGTATAACATAGATGTTCTTGAATGATAACACACAGAATATGATAATAAAAAAATATCCTGAACTATACAAGTATGTTACATTACAACAAGCATGAATTCAAGAGCAGCTTACAAGCTTTCAAATTGTGAGCAAAAAGAGGGGCACACACAGCTCAATAGTCAACATACTGTTTCCATCACACACAACAAGGAACTAAAACACCAAACTATGGTAACTATGGTAATAATATGAAGAAGCCTAGCCCCATTGACATGGTCAATTCATCTGCAATGCAATTTCTCCTCTGTAAAGTGATGCCAAAGTGGAAAAACATCCAGAAAAATACAAGTACTATTGAAAATAAACCTCCTGTTGATTTGAGCTCTTCCAAGCTGCAGGTTTGAGAGTCGGAGGTGTTCAAAAGCTTTTTGTTGCTTTGAACTCTGATAGAAGCAGCCATTTGTGCGCACCTTCTAAATAAATAAAAACACCTAACCCTTCAGCCAGGCACACAAAAGCATGCTGGGGAATCAGGGAGGCTATTCAGCTGTGTTTGAAAGAACACCCATTGAACTGTCCTGTTCAAAGGACCCAGGGATTCACAGAACCATCTCAGTAACGCTGCGTGATGTTCTCCCCTCTCCCTTCCTCCCTCCATCCCTTCCTGTATCCCTCCCTCCAACCGGCTGCTTAACTGCATGTAAATTGCGGCGCCGCAGTTTCCTGAGCGCTGTACGCTCCAGTGTGCAAATCGCAGTGATCCCTAGTAAGAACTGGCATGGACCCAAAGACCATGTCCACTGCCATATTCCTCTTGCTATCCCATCCCCTCTCCCTGTAAACCAATGAACAACCCCCGCTCCCAACATTCTCATCAGCCATGACATGGCTTGTATTCATTAGGGCAAAACGTTGCAAAATGTTGAAAACAAGCGTTTCTCATTGGGCAAGTTCAGATAGTATCGGCCCATTTTCTTCCATTTCGTGCCTAGTGAACAGGATCCTGGTGTACGACCCTGGTCTGGATCATCTCCTATACCTCCTATAAAACCCAGCATCAGGATACAGCAGTGGTTTATTAGGGAGTAAAGGAGAATGGACAGCTTAATTTCCAAGGCTCTACCCACCAGGCCTCACCGTCTGCACGCAATCGGGCTTAAAGCGGGAAGCAGCAGTTGAAACAATAACAAAGCGCCCTCCTCACCACTGATTCGCATAAAAACTGAGGGATGGGGCTAAAGAAATGTAACCACTCTCAAATTCATAGACAGAGCTATAGATGCAAGTACTGACCATCCATGATATCAAATGTATAGTTTAAACCATATTTTGAGGCTATACAGTGTTTGTTTACATTTACTTTGTTTACAAACATTGGAGTGAATCAAGCTTCTACTGTATTTTGAGTCCCGATGAAGTACAACAGTTGAACTAAGCTCATGAGGCATTTAAGTTATTTTCTACAAGAATCAAATCGGTATATACAGTGACGTCCGAAAGACATTTTCCACATTTTGTTACGTTACAGCCTTATTCTCAAATAGATTAAATAAAACAATTTCCTTAGCAATCTACACACAGTACCCCATAATTCAAAGCGAAAACGGGTTTTTAGAAATTTTGCAAATGTATTAAAATCAGAAATACCATACTTACATAAGTATTCAGACCCTTTGCTACAGTATGAGACTCGAAATTGAGCTCAGGTGCATCCTGTTTCCATTGATCATCCTTGAGATGTTTATAAAACATGATTGGAGTCCACCTGTGGTCAATGATTTGGAAAGGCACACGCCGGTCTTTATAAGGTCCCACAGATGACAGTGCATGTCAGTGCATGTCCGTAGAGACAGGATCGTGCCAAGGCACAGATCTGGGGAAGGGTACCAAAACATTTCTGCAGCATTGAAGGCCCGCAAGAACACACCGGCCTCCATTCTTAAATGGAATAAGTTTGGAACCACCAAGTCACTTCCTACAGCTGGCCGCTCGGCCAAACTGAGCAATCGGGGGAGAAGGGCCTTGGTCAGGGAGGTGACCAAGAACCCGAATGTCTCTCTGACAGAGCTCTAGAGTTCCTCGGTGGGGATGGGAGACTCTTTCAGAAGGACAACCATCTCTGCAGCACTCCACCAATTAGGCATTTATTGTAGAGTGGTCAGACAGAAGCCACTCCTCAGTAAAAGCACATGACAGACCGCTTGGAGTTTGCCAAAAGGCGTACCTAAAGACTCTCAGAACATGAGAAACAAGACTCTCTGGTCTGAGGAAACCAAGATTGAACTCTTTGGCCTGAATGTCAAGTGTCACTTCTGGAGGAAACCTGGCACCATCCCTACAGTGAAGAGTGGTGGTGGCAGCATCATGTTGTGGGGATATTTTTCAGCGGCAGGGACTGGGAGACTAGTCAGGATTGAGGCAAAGACGAACTGAGCAAAGTACAGAGAGATCATTGATGAAAATCTGCTCCAGAGCGCTCAGGACCTCAGACTGGGGCGAAGGTTCACCTTCCAACGTGACAATGATCCTAAGCAAACAGCCAAGACAACACAGGAGTGACTTCGGGACAAGTTTCTGAATGTCCTTGAGTGGCCCAGCCAGAGCCCGGACTTGAACCCAATCTTACATCTCTGGAGAGACCTAAAAATAGCTGTTCAGCCACGCTCCCCATCCAACCTGACAAAGCTTGAGAGGATCTGCAAAGAAGAATGGGAGAAACTCCCCAAATGCAGGTGTGCCATACTAGTAGCGTCATACCCAGGAAGACTCGAGGCTGTAATCGCTGACAAAGGTGCTTCAACAAAAGTACTGAGTAAAGGGTCTGAATACTTATGTAAATGTGATATTTCAGTTTTCTATTATTAATAAATTAGCAAAAACAATCTAAAAACGAGTCTTTCCTTTGTCATTATGGGGTATTGTGTGTACAACATTTCTTAAAATCCGACCCATATACTATGTTCTTAGATTATTTTTTTAAATTCCCTAGTACAGCCACTATTGAAGGCTATCAAATGCCTTCTCAAATATGTCCTCTGGTGGTCAAACTAGCACTAACTAGCATTAATGGTAAAAATGTCTGACACTTAAATAACGTGCCACAGAATTCTGCGGCACCATGCAAGCTGTGCTGCAGTACGCTGCATCTTTTAAAGTACAATCCACTGTAGGTTGATGAGGAAAAAATGTAATCACTTTCAGAGTAAGGCTGTAACCTAACAAAATGTGGAAAAAGGCAAAGGGTCTGTATCCACTGTATCCGTCCCAAAGTATATGTAGCTACTGCAGCCTGCCCTTTTGATCTGAAGCTAAACATGGAAGATTAGAGTAAACAAACAGAAGAATTAGAAGATCTCTCTTTGCGAAGTGAGCAGAGGGATATGATCGTCAGTCAGCCTAAAAGGTTGATGGTTGCTAAGTGTTGAGTCTTTGAGGAGCCCGGCTGATGTTCTCACGTTTAATCTAAAGCTTGGTGAACGAAACTCTATCAACAACTTATTTACATCTTATTCATGACCTCAGGGATGGTCTTAAAGATACCAAATACACGAAGCAGTCAGAGAGAGTCTGCACTAATAAACAAACAAGTATGCATAGGCCTATGTCTGGTACGTGAGGAAAGGAAGAGTTAGTGTGCATTGTAAAGGCTTTCTTTCATTCCATACAATGGATACCGGTCCCAACATTAGAATACTGACGCCCAAAAGAATCGTCATCTGCTCAAAGTAGGGGTCCCACGAGGCCTGACATTTCCAGCGATAACACTCCTGTGGTTCTTTTCGAAAGAGTTATCAAATAAATTAATATAAATCATATCATTTTTATATCATATAAAATCATAAAATGGAACACTGTGATCAAACTTCACATGTGACATAACTTTGCACTTTAAATGACTGTACACTTTTCATTATGGCCTATTTTCGATTTTTTTAAATGATGCGTGCGTCATAAACTTACATTCATGAGATCATTTCAGAAATGATCCACGGTGTGTACGGCTCGAACCATAATCATTCACGACAGCCATTTCCTACAGAGTAGCCTTGCGCTGCCGCAACACTGGCAGCGGTGTACACTCAAACCACAGTGAACCTTTCAGACAGCCCACCAGACAACAGGAAGAAGCAGTACTAGCACGCTTGTGATAGAACTGGGAACAATGGCAAAGTTTCTCTATTTTGAAGCATTCACTGAACTTGCACCCGTACGAAATGTTGTTATGGTTAACGGCATTACTTTATATCACTGGTACTATTCCACGATTACTCTTAGGGAATAACTTCTGTAACTACCCTTTACTATGCATGTCAACTACAGACACTGACCCAGTCAGTACTTACCAAAGTGAAGTGGGAAGTACATTAGGTCATAATTGTATGTATTTATTGGCATGTTACCGGGTAATTACAACTGCTTATTCTACTGGTATTGACCCATGTTTTGAACCAATCTATTGTAACAGGTGGACAATTGTACACGCTTGTGCTGCACTCAAACTACTTCACCCAAGTTGATGAGTGTAGGTGCCTTCTATAATGTACTGTAGCTCTGATGAGGTGTTGTCGTTCTAGCCTAGAGCTGACTCTGTCTTCATCCTGTTTTAGTGGTGCCTGAAAGCCTGAAGTGGCGCGCGCACACCCATATACACACACAGCACATCTGTACTCCTCTGAGACTACGTCACCAAATGAATGTGGTGAAATAATTCCTCCCTGCTAGAATCATCCACACACAATGTTTCCCGAGCCTCGCCATTTACACCAAAAGGGTGCTCAGACAGGCGTGAAGGAGGTTAAGGCAGCCGATTGCTCGATGTTAGCAATTCACTCTCCATCTGTGCGTTTGACTGTGTCAAAACAGCCTCTGCGTGTGTGTGTGTGTGTGCATGTAGATACCTGTGCAGTGCAACCTTGTGTGTAGGTGTGGTGTGTGAGCATGGTGCATGTGTGCACATTTGGATAAGTATTTTTCAGTTGAATGCACCTCGAAGTACAGTATGTATGTTTTTCTGAGTATGGTTACTCTGTGTGTGTGTGTGTGTGTGTGTGTGTGTGTGTGTGTGTGTGTGTGTGTGTGTGTGTGTGTGTGTGTGTGTGTGTGTGTGTGTGTGTGTGTGTGTGTGTGTGTGTGTGTGTGTGTGTGTGTATTTATTACTCAAGGGCGCAACTTTCACCACCCACACATTCTACGTCCGGCGCCGACAGAGATGGCCGCCTCGCTTCGCGTTCCTAGGAAACTATGCAGTTTTTAGTTTTTTTTATTTGTTATTTCTTACATTGGTACCCCAGGTCATCTTAGGTTTCATTACATACAGTCGAGAAGAACTACTGCACATAAGAGCAGCGTCAACTCACCATCAGTACGACCAAGAATATGACTTTCGCAAAGCGGATCCTGTGTTCTGCCTTCCACCCAGGACAACGGAATGGATCCCTGCCTGCGACCCAAAACAAAGACGTCGTAAAAGAGGGAAATGTAGCGGTCTTCTGGTCAGGCTCCGGAGACGGGCGCATCGCGCACCACTCCCTAGCATACTACTCGCCAATGTCCAGTCTCTTGACAACAAGGTTGATGAAATCCGAGAAAGGGTGGCATTCCAGAGGGACATCAGAGACTGTAACGTTCTTTGCTTCACGGAAACATGGCTCACTCGAGAGACGCTAACGGAATCAGTGCAGCCAGCTGGTTTCTTCACGCATCGCGCCGACAGAAACAAACATCTTTCTGGTAAGAGGGGCGGGGGCGTATGCCTTATGATTAACGAGACGTGGTGTGATCACAACAACACCAACAACAACATACAGGAACTGAAGTCCTTCTGTTCACCTGACTTCCTCACAATCAAATGTCGTCCGCATTATCTACCAAGGGAATTCTCCTTGATTATAATCACAGCCGTATACATTCCCCCCCAAGCAGCCACATCGATGGCCCTGAACAAACTTGATTTGACTCTTTGCAAACTGGAGACCACATATCCTGAGGCTGCATTCATTGTAGCTGGGGATTTTAACAAGGCTAATCTGAAAACAAGACTCCCTAAATTGTTTCAGCATATCGATTGCGCAACCAGGGCTGGTAAAACCTTGGATCATTGCTATTCTAACTTCCGCGACGCATATAAGGCCCTCCCCCGCCCTCCTTTCGGAAAAGCTGACCACGACTCCATTTTGTTGCTCCTGCCTACAAACAGAAACTAAAACAAGAAGCTCCCGCGCTCAGGTCTGTTCAACGCTGGTCCGACCAATCTGATTCCATGCTTCAAGACTGCTTCGATCATGCGGACTGGGATATGTTCCGCATTGCATCCAACAACAACATTGACAAATCCGCTGATTCGGTGAGCGAGTTCATTAGAAAGTGCATTGATGATGTCGTTCCCATAGCAACGATTAAAACATTCCCAAACCAGAAACCGTGGATTGATGGCAGCATTCGCGTGAAACTGAAAGAGCGAACCCCTGATTTTCACCAGGGAAAGGTGACCGGAAACATGACCGAATACAAACAGTGTAGCTATTCCCTCTGCAAGGCAATCAAACAAGCTAAGCGTCAGTATAGAGAAAGTAGAGCCACAATTCAACGGCTCAGACACAAGAGGTATGTGGCAGGGTCTACAGTCAATCACGGATTACAAAAAGAAAACCAGCCCCGTCACGGACCAGGATGTCTTGCTCCCAGGCTGACTAAATAACTTTTTTGCCCGCTTTGAGGACAATACAGTGCCACTGACACGGCCCGCAACCAAAACCTGGGGCCTCTACTTCACTGCAGCTGAGGTGAGGAAAACTTTTAAACGTGTTAACCCTCGCAAGGCTACAGACCCAGACGGCATCCCCAGCCGCGTCCTCAGAGCATGCGCAGACCAGTTGGCTGGTGTGTTTACGGACATATTCAATCAATCCTTATCCCAGTCTGGTGTTCCCACATGCTTCAAGATGGCCACCATTGTCCCTGTTCCCAAGAAAGCTAAGGTAACTGAGCTAAACGACTACCGCCCCGTAGCATTCACTTCCGTCATCATGAAGTGCTTTGAGAGACTAGTCAAGAGCCATATCACCTCCACCCTACCTGACACCCTAGACCCACTCCAATTTGCTTACCGCCCAAATAGGTCCACAGACGATACAATCTCAACCACAATGCACACTGCCCTAACCCATCTGGACAAGAGGAATACCTATGTGAGAATGCTGTTCATCGACTACAGCTCAGCATTTAACACCATAGTACCCTCCAAACTCGTCATCAAGTTCGAGACCCTGGGTCTCGACCCCGCCCTGTGCAACTGGGTACTGGACTTCCTGACGGGTCGCCCCCAGGTGGTGAGGGTAGGTAACAACATCTCCACCCCGCTGATCCTCAACAATGGGGATCCACAAGGGTGCGTTCTGAGCCCTCTCCTGTACTACCTGTTCACCCATGACTGCATGGCCATGCACGCCTCCAACTCAATCATCAAGTTTGCTTGATTACCAACAACGACGAGACGGCCTACAGGGTGAGGGCCCTCGGAGGGTGATGTCAGGAAAATAACCTCACACTCAATGTCAACAAAACAAAGGAGATGATTGTGGACTTCAGGAAACAGCAGAGGGAGCACCCCCCTATCCACATTGATGGGACAGTAGCGGAGAGGGTAGTAAGTTTTAAGTTCCTCAGCGTACACATCACGGACAAACTGAATTGGTCCACCCACACAGACAGAGTCGTGAAGAAGGCGCAGTAGCACCTCTTCAACCTCAGGAGGCTGAAGAAATTCGGCTTGTCACCAAAAGCACTCACAAACTTCTACAAATGCACAATCGAGAGCATCCTGTCGGGCTGTATCACCGCCTGGTACGGCAACTGCTCCGCCCACAACCGTAAGGCTCTGTTAAACAGCCACCACTAACATTGAGTGGCTGCTGCCAACACACTGACTCAACTCCAGCCACTTTAATAATGGGAATTGATGGAAATTGATGTAAAATATATCGTTAGCCACGTTAAACAATGCTACTTAATAAAATGTTTACATACCCTACATTCCTCATCTCTATATGTATATACTGAACTCGATACCATCTACTGCATCTTGCCTATGCCGTTCTGTACCATCACTCATTCATATATCTTTATGTACATGTTCTTTATCCCCTTACACTTGTGTGTATAAGGTAGTAGTTGTGGAAATGTTAGGTTAGATTACTCGTTGGTTATTACTGCATTGTCGGAACTAGAAGCACAAGCATTTCACTACACTCGCATTAACATCTGCTAACCATGTGTATGTGACAAATCAATTTGATTTGATTTGAAATTGCATTTTTGTCACACCCAGTTTTATCATTGTGATACAAAACGAGGCAACAGTGTGCTTTAGGACTATGCGGACGCCTCCGAGCGGTCGGGTAGTGTCACGTTCTGACCTTTATTTCCTTTGTTTTGTCATTATTTCGTATGGTCAGGGCGTGAGTGGGGTGGGCAGTCTATGTTTGTTTTTCTATGATTTGGGTATTTCTATGTTCGGCCTAGTATGGTTCTCAATCAGAGGCAGGTGTCATTAGTTGTCTCTGATTGAGAATCATACTTAGGTAGCCTGGGTTTCACTGTGTGTTTGTGGGTGTTTGTTTCCATGTCTGTGTTTTTCACCACACGGTACTGTTTTGGGTTTCGTTCATTCCACGGTTATTGTTTTTGTATTCAGTTGTTCATGTGTCCATTTTCGTATTAAAAGAACCATGGACACTTACCACGCCACATATTGGTCCTCTGATCCTTCTCGCCTCTCCTCTTCGGAAGAAGAGGAGGAAATCCCTTACAGGTAGGCTGTTTGGAGTGTTTATCTGACTGGATAAATAAATACATATAATTATGTCCCCCCCACTTCTAAAACCAAAGTTACACCCCTGTTATTACTTCTCATTGTGCGTGTGTGTGTGTGTGTGGTGTGTGTCCACGCATGTGTGTGCTTGTCTGCCTGATTGTGTGAGTGTGTGTGTGTGCGTGCTCCCACTCATCCGTGTGTTTATCTGAGTGTGTGTGTGCATGTGTGCCTGTGTGTGTGGCGAGAACAGCTGCTCCAGGTTAATTAGTGCATAAGATTATTATGTTATGTGGATGAGGTTAAACGTGTTGGAGGCAGGTGAGGTTGTGACGCCTGCAGCTGCAGATGAGAGAAAATCAAACTGAATCAAAGAGCCAGGAGAAACCTGCGTGCTTTGTTTCATGGCCTTACAACACAACAGCGACCTTCTTTGGGCATACAGGAGCAGCCGCTTACATCCGGTTCTGGCTTGGCTATAGATAAAGTCTGCACATGCTTCATGTTCACAGGGACTAGTCTGGTGTGCCAGGCGTGTGCTGTTTGTGCCGTACGCCACGCTCCAAACACTACAATACCCGGGTGGCCTGGCACAGATGCATGCAGTGTGATTATTGTCCCGAGTGTGACGCATGTGGATCCCATGGGAAAACAGTACAGTATATTCACAAATCCTCATTGAGGTGACCAGTCGGGCATGTCAATAAAGTTGTGTTGAGAGATTTTGTTGGTTAGGGAGTGCGTAGGTGTATGGGACTGTGGAGAAGGATGTGATGGTGGTGTATGGGCTGGTAACCTTGCCTGAGTCCTGAAGACGTTTTAGCTTTCTACAGCTGATGCCTAGGCTTTAGCTCAGAGGGATAACACGGTTTTGAGGCACACAGTCTACGCAGATCACATAAACATGTTTAGAGGAGGTTTACCTGTTCGGGCTGGTTGGCATTGGACAGCGGGATGACCATCCAGATAATGTTGAGGTTGTTGAGGGCAGCGCTGGTGGAGAAGGAGCAGGGCAAGATGGCCGCCTGGCCGCGGGCTACCTGGATGCTGCTCTGGGTCACTGTGACATCCAACGCCCTCACGCTCACTACAGAGAAAAACATACAGAGAGAGATTTAGTGGGTGGAGAGACATTTCTGAGAGACATTTCCTGTATCTGAGGTCACGTTTAGTCTAATGGCACAACGTAATGGCACAACGTTATCTCAACATTTCCATCTGCACAGCAAAATAAACACAATGTCATATCAAAGCTACTCTTTTCAAATGTTCTCCACAGATAAACAAACATCCAAGTCTATTTTGAAATATCACAAAAAATATGTACAAACTAAATATATACAAGAAAAGCAGGAATACTAATGACTATATCATGTGTACTTTTGCCGACCCTCTATAGGCCACCAACTTTCTATCTATACGAACAGTAGGATCGGTTTCCTATCATCCCAAATGAACCAATCGGTATCCTGTTTAGCGGTCATGAAATAGATAGATGGGGGGGAAAGGATGTACAACAACCTATTTCTGGAGCCGCTAAACATATTAAAGTCTCAATTGGGTTACATCCTACCGTAAAATGTATCTATCTATGTTCAAGGCCCGGTGGGAGTAATCTTATCTGGACATAGTGAGGAACACAATGCCCATAATCAACTTAGAGAAATTTGGCATGTCCTGAGTCCTTCTCTACCATAATGCAGGATGATGATGCTGACATAAACCAATTGTATAGGTAGGAGTATGCATGTAGCCAGCTGCCACGTTATTATCACTGACACGTTGCTCCTTCCTTGTCTGACTAAAATCACTTCCTACGCGTTGTTCCTCTGGCAAGCACACTTCAGCCTGGAGCCCAAGCTCCAGAAGGAGAGAAACACGAGAATCTCAGTGAGCACGTCTTGAGAGACAGTGTACCACACAGGCTAGCAACAGAGTTTTAAAAGTTCATTGCAGTAAAAAGTGTTTTTCCTTTTTTCTGTTTTGTATCATATAGTACATCTGCTGAAACTAACACTGTAAAAGTGTGAAAAAATTGTATCAGAGTTATTTCCTGATCATTTCTGGTTGAAAAGATCCTCTACACAGGACGTTATAAATCAGCAGGTTTTCATGTACTGAAAGGATTTTTGCTTGCCTGGTATAAGTTTGAATAGACAAATAACAAAGAGTTCCAATCCTCTCTGCCAGTAACAGCTAGTTTTACATTTTCCCCTCCCCACTCACACCAGTTCCAGCAAAAGTTCTGCTTGAGAAATGATTTTTTGTTATTTTTGTTTATTTTTGACAATTTTAAGGGAAAACTAGGAGAGAAAGGTACTAAATTGTTACCCAGAAATGATTTGATATTTAGATAAAAATGCCTGCATTGGGCCTTTAAACCCAATAGAATATAGACTAAAGCATTTAAAGGTAGGACTGGTTGAAACACTTCTCTGCAATATTACAAACTATATTAAGATGTTGTGGCTACTGCCACTCCATTGCTCTCAAGCTTTGCTTCTGCTTTACAATGTGGCTGTCAGGCTATTATTGTCTTTCAGGTCAAATCTGAGAAAGTTTATAAATAATGTTAAAAAAAGTCACTGTCAGTAATTTTAATGGTCAGTAATTTTTTCATTTTTCCGTTATTTTACCAGGTAAGTTGACTGAGAACACGTTCTTATTTGCAGCAACGTCCTGGGGAATAGTTACAGGGGAGAGGAGGGGGGATGAATGAGCCAATTGTAAACTGGGGATTATTAGAGGGCCAGATTGGGAATTTAGCCAGGACACCGGGGTTAACACCCCTACTCTTACGATAAGTGCCATGGGATCTTTAATGACCTCAGAGAGTCAGGACACCCTTTTAACGTCCCATCCGAAAGACGGCACCCTACACAGGGCAGTGTCCCCATAATACTGAGAAACTCCAATGATCTGTTTCTAAATCAATCTCTACATTTATCTCAGATTAGTGAGAAATTAAGGAAGTTAATACAACAAGAATATAAATTAATATAACGAAGGCTATGTATGGCCTTAGGTGACGGTGATCCATCCTTGACCTCAGGAGATTTTTTTCAAAGCCATGGAGGTCCCATTTCAATGGAACAACTCAAACCTCTGAACCCAAACAACAAATCTGGATTCTAGTAGAATTTGTATAATTTCAAATACTTTAGCTGCCCTTAGTGAGCTAGCCTGGCACAAAAGGAGCCAATGAAAATGTTCCAAAAGTGTCAACCCAGCCCATTTGGCACTCCAGGCCGCCACAATGAAACGCTCAAAGTATTTAAACGATTTCAAATGATATCTGAACCCAGGTCTGTTCTGAACCCAAAAGACATGAACACATGTTTTATTATTTATTTTTTTACCACTTTTTCATAGTATCCAATTGGTAATTACAGTCTTGTCTCATCGCTGCAACTCACATACTCAGACTCGAGAGAGGCGAAGGTCAAGAGTCATGCATCCTCTGAAACACAACCCAGCCAGACCGCACTGCTGCTTAACCCGGAAGCCAGCCACACCAATGTGTCAGAGGAAACACCGTACACCTGACGACCGTGTCAGCGTGCATTGCGCACTCGGCCCGCCACAGGAGTCGCTAGTGCAAAAAACATCCCTGCCGGCCAAGCCGTCCCCTAACCCGGATGACGCCGGGCCAGTTGTGCACCGCCCCATGGCTCTCCCGGTCGCGGCTGGCTGAGACAGAGCCTGGACTCGAAACAGGATAGTGACACGGCTAGCACTGTGATGCAGTGCCTTAGACCACTGCGCCACTCGGCATACATTTTTAATACTTTCTCAGCCCTATAATAAGTGTATTCTACAAAGTAGATAAAGCAGTAGAATGAAAGAAAGCCAGTCGCACGAGAAGAAAAAGGACCTTGAGGCAAAATGGAAGACACAAGCGCTTATCTTTTCCAAACTCCTCCAAGGCTGCATCTTTCTGCCCCGAACAGCTGGAGTCTCATTGTCAACACACTGGATTATGGGGACAAGTGCTCAAGAGCCTAAGCCCTCATGACTGCAGAATGCACCACACTCAAATCTTACTGCCTGGAGAGATGTATGCACATGGCCTGGCCATCCCTTGGGAACACACAAAGCATTGGGGAAACTGAGTGACATTTGAGTTGCTAGATAGACATTATCTAACGCCAAAGAAAGGAAAAGTGATCGGCTGGCATGCCTGATAGTGTTGCAGTGCTTAACCTGTTGGTGGAAAAGTGAAAATGGCCATTCCCAGGACTTTTAAATGGTATACCCAAACTTGTGAGTACTTAATGGTGGATAATGGACTACTAAAAGTACTTAGTGATGTATCTTAAAATGTAATGGGCTGATGAGGAGTCAGAACAGCCCCAGCATACCAGCCAGAATCCACTCCCACACCCATTCCCTCCGCCATCCTTAGATAAGAGGCCTCAAGGAGAAATGTACAGTACCACCTGTTTGGCAATGGATTCCTGTAGGCCCATTTTATTAAACCCTCATAAGGTCACCAGAATGTGAATGTTTGTTCGAAAAACTACATGAATAATCAGTTGACCACTTCACATGTTTTAGTTTTTTCATGTATCTCTTTTCTGTGAGAGAGAGCTGCACCAGCCCTACTTTATTTCTTAATATGTATTTAACCTTTATTTAACTAGGCAAGTCGGTTAAGAACAAATCCTTATTTACAATGACGGCCTACAACAAACGACGTTGGGCCAATTGTGCGCCGCCCTATGGGTCTCCCAATCACGTCCGGTTGTGATACAGCCTGGCTCTACTTGGCAAAAATTGGTTGAATCAGCATTGTTTCCATGTAATTTCAACAACAAAAATGACATGTGATGATGTTGAATCAACTTGGAAAACTTATTGGAAATTGCAAAAAGTCATTAACGCAAGATAATTTAGTCTTTTAATCTTTTTTTTAACCTAAATCCACTGACATGGTGACATTTTTTGTTGATTTCACGTCAGCTGACAACTCTACCAAAACTAGACATTTAAGGGATGTCTGTAGCCAATGGGGAAGCTCTGAAAAATTAAATGCTCATGCATAAATTAAGTGTCCACAGAAAGAGTAAGGGAACCGTCCTTTTTATGAAAAAATATTTGCTCAAACCAAGTCTTGTAGTTTGGAGTTGAACCACTCACGCTTGAGTGCTAAGTACTGTACATTGATGTGTTCCCCCTCTCTCGGCTTGTGTAGGACAGTGTGTAATGCTAATGAGCTAAATGTCACACCCATTTTGTTTACCCCACTCGTCCCATGACTTTTTAATAGACATCCTGTCTTCCATTCCACCGCTGAAGCCCCCGGAGCCAGCCTGGAAGGATGTGGAGTACACCACTACTACCGCTAACTGGGCTTTACTATGCACTACCCCTCTTCTCTGGAGGCCGACTCTACTGTACTGTATACATGTCCATTCACTGACAGTGGGAGTGAGGCTGTGCTTGTGTTCCTAGGGAACTCTAATGGAAAAAGTCACCTTAGGCAGTCCTAAAAGAGCCTGCAGCGGACATCTCGCTTCAAACAGATTCCTCTTTTCATCCAGGAGCCGAGTGTTAAGAATTCCTGTTTATTAATGCATGGGAGCCATACCACTGAGAGGAGAGATCTGTCTCTCTCTCTCTCTCACACACACAGTGGTTAAATGATGTGAGAATGTCCTCCTAGGATCACAAGTCCACAAGGAGTCATTGGATCAGAGTTGATTAAGACATGACAACCGTCTTCTATTGTGCGCCAGTGCCCTTGATGCCTGCAATGCTACAAATGAGCATAGGGGGTGGAAGTGAAAACACGTCATTTTATCTCTCTCTCTCGCTCTGTGTACAACTCTCCATGCCATCACAGTAGCACCTCTGCCATGGGCGAGTCAGCCTCACTCTAAATTCATCTCTCTCTCAGCCAGCTCATTTTCATCACAGGCCCTTGCTTTTATTCATGTTGCTACTTTCATTTCTGTTTCCAACAGATGCCCTGATGCTCTGATCTACTGCTGCTGGGCTGGCGTACACTGCTGCTGTACCATCACTGGGTGGCCTGAGGCTAAAACAAACACAGCACTCGAGGATGGTGGAAAGATCTGACCTCATCACTCAGCTGGGTCACTACGGAAACGTAGACCCTTTCTTATTCATCTATGAAAAATAGTCCCTTTTGGGATTTCTTTACCAGCACCCAAAAATGAGTGCTATTCTACTGCTCTTGAAAGGGAGGAAAGCTGATGTGATGTGAATGGCACCACGTTGCTTGTGTTGGGCACATCCCTGCTTCCCCAATCTCTTCTCACATATACACCATTCTGACCTTACCATGGCTGTTGAACCTCTGGACAACAACAGAACGACAGGAACCAGACCAAAGAGTTCCCAAAGACAAAAAAAGTCAGCAGGAGGCAGAAACATGGAGCCACACACCCCCCACACCCACACACAAAGGGTTATTTGTCCCTGGCCTCGTTGGGGCTCAGGGGCTTCACAGTGCGGTGCTTTCACAGAGAGGGCCTGTGAGGGCGCCCCGCAAGGCCCTACCGTGTGAAACTCAGGTGGTAGCTGGGCCCAGCTGCTTCTTGGCACCTTACAAATGACTTCGCTCAAAGCGTGGTAGAGAGGGGGGGGGGGACAAGCGCTCTAACAAGCAACAATGTTTGCTTTGTCTCTGCTTTAGCTGACATCTTTCAAGCTCACTTTTTAACTTGCTAACCTTTTAAGATGTCCTATATATCAAGGAACTTCTCCATGAATGGACTATGAATGGACTATGACTACCGATATCTCGTCTCTGATTTTGAAACCTCATCACAGAATCCCTCATTGGACTCAACAAGCACAGTGGCATACATGTTTGACATGAACAAAACAAAATGTATAAACAGTGTTCTAAAAGCTACTACTACTACTACTACTACTACGCACCAACTGACCAACTGACCAACCAGTTTTTAACACACACTGCTCCACCTACACTGAAAGTAGCCCACACACTACTGTGCTAGCCCTCACAGGGCTGAGAAGGCTATCATCCCCAGTCTCCACACAGGTCAGAGAGAGTGGTGGTTGGTGAGAAAGGGCTGGTAGCCATGCTCCAACAAGCAATTGCACTCTAACAACATGCACAGTGAAGCATCACTGCAGTTAAACGTAGCCTTCTAGTGCAGGGCTCGGCCATGATGTCCCCTTTCACTGATATTATTGACAATCAGTGACAAGAGGGGCTTTTGTGAGAGATGTTGTTTATGTGTAAGCACAGGCCCCAGTGGAAGGAGACAGAGCTCGCTGTAAACTATCTCAGAGGACTGCATCCAGCTATCCACTCTATCCTGGTCTTTCTCAGGGGACTGCATCCAGCCATCACTCTGTCCTGGTCTTTCTCAGGGGACTGTATCCAGCCATCCACTCTATCCTGGTCTTTCTCAGGGGACTGCATCCAGCCATCCACTCTGTCCTAGTCTTTCTCAGGGGACTGCATCCAGCCATCCACTCTGTCCTGGTCTTTCTCAGGGGACTGCATCCAACCATCCACTCTGTCCTGGTCTTTCTCAGGGGACTGCATCCAGCCATCCACTCTATCCTGGTCTTTCTCAGGGGACTGCATCCAGCCATCCACTCTATCCTGGTCTTTCTCAGGGGACTGCATCCAGCCATCCACTCTATCCTGGTCTTTCTCAGCACTCCAGACCGGTGAGACTGAGAACACAATAGCCTTGCAGCGAGGGACAGTGAGTGGCCAGCGACAGTGAGTGGAGCAGAACATGAAAGTAGGCCAGGGCCCCTCATGGCCAGATTAACCCCAGCTAGCTAGTGCTGGAAGAGAAGACTGCTAAAGCTGCAGACAGATGGCTTGGTCTCCCGCACATGCAGCCTGGCCAGAGAGTGTCTGCGGCTTTACACACACAGCAGTAGGCTAGTGCTATTTAGCACCACTGTTAACACAGGGAGCGCAGTTTGGACAGAGCACAGCCACAAATTGCCTTTGTGCATGAGCATTATTGCCTTGACTACGTTGCCTTTGTGCAGTAGTGCAGTGTACAGGTTTTAACACTATAGGACCACCACATTTGTCGCCAAGCTTCAGCCTCACCCGCAGAAGACAAACAGGGTAGAGTAATACATACTGTAATACAAACTAATACATACAACCAACAGGCCTGCATACAACCACTGGATCTGAATAGTGAGGCAACCCAACAAAAGAAAAACAAATGCGTTGTTGTCATGTGCTCCTGGGTCTCTAGAGGCAATGCTTGAATAAGCACAGCATTATCCTCGCAGCTAGCAGTGGTCAGCACGGCTTTCGCATCATCCGCGACGTGACTAAAGTAGCTCCGTCTCCTCCTCCAATGGCTGGTCGGTATAGGGACTTCCCCATTCTTTGTACTGCTACAGAGACCAGCAGACAGTATCCCTGCCAAGGCAACCACTCCATGACTGGGGCTGCTGCCATTGGGTACTGATAGGACCTCCCCTCCACACTGTCTATCTGCAGGACAGGACAGGTAAGCCGCTTCTTCTCGCCTCTCGGCCTGGCATGCCCTCACATCACCTGCAGATAAGGGGCTATTCCAGGAACGACCTCCTTCCTTGCTGTGGCTGCAGGTAAACCCTCCCTCCCTCCCTTTCTGGCTGGCCTCCATACTGCCTGTAGATAATAGCCTCTCCTGTAAAATACCTCTTGGCTCTCCCTCTCACTGCCTGCCGATAAAGAGCTCTGCCTGCCTGGGCTGGCCAAGCCTCACAGCAATGGCTGTCTGTCTGCAGGTGAGTTGGTCAGTAGTGCTCAAGTCGTCAGGGCCAACAGTATTTATCAGAGTCTTACTTTAACTCGTCGATGAACTCAATCTCAACCTCAACTCCTACTTATTCTACGCATTGTAATAGCACATTCATGGACTAATCATAGCCTAGCATGCATGATGAAATGGTTTGCTTTCACTTCCATGACAGGTAAACCGCTAGTGATCTAGCTACCGAACGCCTAAAGCAATGGCATGAAATACATGAGTAAGACAAGAGGAAACTACTTTATAAGTCAGGAGGAGTAGCAATCTTCTCCCCAGGCTCTGTCAAATGGGGAAAACTTAGACTGAGCCTCCAAATGCACTGAATGTAAAAAGCAGGACCGAGGGGAGAAGTGGGGGAGAAAATGCCTGTACCGAAGGTTGTAGCTTTTCATTTTTTTTTTACAGAGAAAGAGAAGTTGACTGAGTGACAGAGAAATTGACAGAGAGGGTAGAAAAGAGGCTGAGTGCGTACTTTACAGGACAAGATCAGTGTCAATCAGAAGAGAGTCAAAGGACTGAAAAGTGCACAGGGACTGTTGATCAGACAAGGGCAACGCCACCAACCAAAGGATCTGACAATGGACATTACCATTTAATCCCAACGGTCATCACTATTCAACTCCAGAAAGGAAGTCACCAGCCCTGTTCAGATACTATTACAAACCCTTCTCCCTTCATTCATTCATTGTGGTAATAACCACTGATCTGACTTGACTGAACTAGTCAAAGTAATTTGGTATTGTAGTAACCTCGCTCAATTAAGTCAGATCAGTGGTCATTACAAGGTAGGTAGCAGAGAAAGCAGAAGGCTGACTGCGTCTCTGACTGCCCTCTAGTCCTCTAAGAGTTGACAGGCATAGCTACACACACGACCCCTGTGACCTTCGTCCACAGCAGGTCAAATGTACAGAGGGCAAAGGTCATGAGACCCTATGGACAACTGGTTCCACTGAATACAGAAATCCTGTTGATAAATAACCATGCAATGCAATGTTATTGTTTGGGGGTTTCCTGTAAAGCTATTTTAATAATCTCATTTAGATTGCGCAATGCTAGTGGTCTAGCATCAGACAATGGATGTGATCCGGTTTAAGTTCTGATGAAATCTGGTTAAAAAAATACACTCCCAAAAAATAGTATATATAATGGGCAGTAGTTCTTATGAAATCCCAAAATAATTAAATTAAGCATTAAGGTTCCAGGTTGATTTGCCTTATTCTGAATGCACTACAGCAGAGAGGAAGGAAACAAGCCCACAGTTATGTGAGTAATAAGCGTTTCCTTGGTTGGTAGACCAATTGGCAGTATATGTATGTATGTATGTATGTGTGTATGTGTGTGTTTGCAAATGGACAGATTATTTTCCAAAGCTCTACACACCCACACTCCCCACCACTGTTTTGCAAAAAAACTGAGGGATGGGGCTGGAGAAATGTAACCACTCACAAATTCATAGACAGAGCTATGGATGCAAGTACTGACCCATCCATGATATCAAATGTATAGTTTAAACCATATTTTGAGGCTATACAGTGTTTGTTTACATTTACTTTGTTTACAAACATTGGAGTGAATCAAGCTTCACAAGATGGTGCCGACAGAGATAGTCACCTCGCTTTCAGTCCTTAGGAAACTATGCAGTATATTGTTTTATTATGTATTATTTCTTACATTGTTACTCCAGGAAACTTAAGTCTTATTACATACAGCTGGGAAGAACTATTGGATATAAGAGCGAAGTCAACTTACCAACATTATGACCAGGAGCGGCCTTCTGGTCAGGCTCCGTAGACGTGCACATCGCCCACCACTCCCGAGTATACTACTCACCAATGTCCAGTATATTGACATGGTAGATGAAATTCGAGCAAGGGTTGCCTTCCAGAGAGACATCAGGGATTGTAACATCCTCTGTTTCACAGAAACATGGCTCTCTCGGGATATGTTGTCGGAATCAGTTCGGCCACCGGGCTTCCGGGCTTCTCTATGCATCGTGCAGACAGAGATAAACACCTCTCTGGGAAGAGGAAGGGCGGTGGTCTATGCTTCATGATTAACGATTCATGGTGTAATCATAACAACATACACTAATTCAAGTCCTTCTGCTCACCCAACTGAGAATTCCTTATAATCAAATGGCGGCCATATTACCTCCAAAGAGAATTCTCATCAGTTATCGTCACAGATGTGTGCATTCCCCTTCAAGCAGACACCACGATGGTCCTCAAGGAACTTCACTGGACTCTATGTAAACTGGAAACCATATATCCTGAGGCTGCATTTATTGTAGCTGAGGATTTTAACAAAGCAAATTTGAGAACAAGGCTACCTAAATTCTATCAGCATATTGATTGTAGTACTCGCGGGGGTAATACACTCGATCCCTGCTATTCTAACTTCCGCGATGCATACAAAGCCCTCCCTCGCCCTCCCTTCGGCAAATCTGACCATGCCGCTATCTTGCTCCTACCATCTTGCTCCTACCGTCTTATAGGCAGAAACTCAAACAGGATGTACCAGTGACTAGATCCATTCAATGCTGGTCTGACCAATCGGAATCCACGCTTCAAGATTGTTTTGATCACATGGGCTGGGATATGTTCCGGTCAGCCTCAGAGAACAACATCAATCTATACGCTGACTCGGTGAGTGAGTTCATAAGAAAGTACATTGCAGATGTTGTACCCACTGTGACTATTGAAACCTACCCTAACCAGAAACTGTGGATGGATGGTGGCATTCGTGCAAAACTGAAAGCGCAAATCACTACATTTAACCATGGAAAGAGGTCTGGGAATATGGCTGAAAATAAACCGTCTAGTTATTCCCACCTCAAGGCAATGAAACAAGCTAAATCCTGGTACAGGGACAAAGGAGTCGCAATTCAACGGCTAAGACACGAGACATATGTGGCAGGGTCCACAGGAAATCCCAGACTACAAAAAGAAAACCAGCCATGTCACAGACACCAACCAGCCATGTCACGCTACCAGACAAACTAAACACCTTCTTTGTTCGCTCTGAGGATAATACCGTGCCACCGTCGCGTCCCGCTATCAAGGTCTGCGCCCCCCTCCCTTCTCCATGTTCAACTTGAGTAAAACATTTAAATGTGTTAATCCTCGCAAGGCTGCTGGCGCAGATGGCATCCCTAGCTGCGTCCTCAGAGCATGTGCAAACCAGCTGGCGTGTGTAGTGTGTTAGCGGACATATTCAATCACTCCCTATCCCAGTCTGCTCTCCCCACATGCTTCAAGATGGCCACCATTGTTCCTGTACCCAAGAAGGCAAAGATAACTGAACTAAATGACTACCGCCCAGTAGCACTCACTTCTGTCAAGTGCTTTGGGAGACTAGTCAAGGATTATACCACCTCCAACTTACCGGCCACTCTAGACCCACTTCAGTTTGTATACCACCTAAACAGGTCCACAGACAATGCAATCGCCATCACACTGCACACTGCCCTATCCCATCTGGACAAGAGGAATACCTATGTAAGAATGTTGTTCATTGACTACAGCTCAGCATTCAACACCATAGTACCCTCCAAGCTCATCATCAAGCTGGATGCCCTGGGTCTCAACCCCGCCCTGTGCAATTGGGTCCCGTCCTTCCTGACGGGCCGCCCCCAGGTGGTGAAAGTAGCAAACAACATATCCACCCCGCTGACCCTCAACAACGGGGCTCCACAAGGGCAGCCCCCTCCTGTACTCCCTGTTCACCCACAACTGCGTGTTCATGCACGCCTCCAACTCAATCATCAAGTTTGCAGGTGACACAACAGTAGTGGGCTTGATTATCAAAAATGACAAGAGCCTACAGGGAGGAGGTGAGGGCACTCAGAGTGTGGTGTCAGGAAAACAACCTCTCAATGTCAACAAAACAAAGGAGATGATCGTGGACTTCAGGAAACAGCAGAGGGAGAACCCCCCCTATCCACATCGAGCGGACAGCAGTGGAAAGTCTTAAGCTCCTCGGCATACACATCACAGGCAATCTGAAATGGTCCACCCACACAGACAGTGTGGTGAAGAAGGCGCAACAGCGTCTCTTCAACCTCAGGAGGCTGAAGAAATGTGGCTTGTCACCCAAAACCCTGACAAACTTTTACAGATGTACAATCAAGAGCATCCTGTCGGGCTGTATCACAGCCTGGTACGGCAACTGCACCGCCCTCAACCGCAGGGCTCTCCAGAGGGTGGTGTGCAGACCGCATCACCAGGGGCAAACTACCTGCCCTCCATGACACATTCAGCACCTGATATCACAGGAAGGCCAAAAAAGATCATCAATGACAACAACCACCCGAGCCACTGCCTGTTCACAACATCCAGAAGGCGAGGTCAGTACAGGTGCATCAAAGCTGGGACCGAAAGACTGAAAAACAGCTCCTATCAAGGCCATCAGACAGCTAAATAGCAATCACTAAATGAGAGAGGCTGCAGCCTACACTGAGACCTAATCACTGGCCACTTTAATAAATGGATCACTCGTAACTTTAATAAAACAATGCCACTTTAAATAATGCAACTTTAATAATGTTTACATATCTTACGTTACTCATGTCATATGTATATACTGTATTTTATAACATCTATTTCACCTTGCCAATGCCGCCCGGCCATCGCTCATCCATATGTTTACATGTACATATTCTCATTCACCCCTTTAGATTTGTGTGTATTAGGAGTTGTTGGGCAATTGTTAGATTACTTGTTAGATATTACTGCACTGTCAGAACTAGAAGCGCAAGCTACACTCGCATTAGCATTTGTCCAATAAAGTTTGATTTGATTTGAGCGTATATTTTTGGTTCTGATGGGGTACGACAGTTGAACTAAGCTCATGAGGCATTTATAAGTGATATTCTTAAAATATAAATCGGTACATACAGTGACTTCGGAAAGTATTCAGAGCACTTGACATTTTCCACATTTTGTTACATTACAGTCTTATTCTAAAATTGATTAAATAAAGCAATTTCCTCAGCAATCTACACACAGTACCCCATAATGACAAAGCGAAAACGGGTTTTTAGAAAATGTTGCAAATTAATTAAATTCAAAAAGCAGAAATACCTTATTTAAATAAGTATTTCGACCCTTTGCTATGAGACTCGAAACTGAGCTCAGGTGCATTCTGTTTCCATTGATCATCCTTGAGATGTTTCTATAACTTCCTTGGAGTCCACCTGTGGTAAATTAAATTGATTGGACATGATTTGGAAAGGCGCACACCTGTCTATATAAGGTCCCACAGTTGACAGTGCATGTCAGAGAAATAACCAAGCCATGAGGTCGAAGGAATTGTCTGTAGAGCTCCGAGACAGGATTGTGTCGGGGCACAGATCTGAGGAAGGGTACCAAAACATTTCTGCAGCATTGAAGATCCCCAAGAACACAGTGGCTTCCATCATTCTTAATGATGGCCGCCAAGCCAAAACTGAGCAATTGGGGGAGAAGTGCCTTGGTCAGGGAGGTGACCAAGAACCCGAAGGTCACTCTGACAGAGCTCCAGAGTTCCTCTGTGGAGATGGGAGAACCTTCCAGAAGGACAACCATCTCTACAGCACTCCACCAATCAGGCCTTTATGGTAGAGTGGCCAGACGGAAGCCACTCCTCAGTAAAAGGCACATGACAGCCAGCTTGGACTTTGCCAAAAGGCACCTAAAGGACCCTCAGACCATGAGAAACAAGATTCTCTTGTCTGATTACCAAGATTGAACTCTTTTGGCCTGAATGCCAAGAGTCATATCTGGAGGAAACCTGACAACATCCCTACGGTGAAGCATGGTGGTGGCAGCATCATGCTGTGAAGATGTTTTTCAGCGGCAGGGACTGGGAGACTAGTCAGGATCGAGGGAAAGATGAACGGAGAAAAGCACAGGGAGGTCTTTGATCAAAACCTGCTCCAGAGCGCTCAAGACCTCAGACTGGGGGTGAAGGTTCACCTTCCAACAGCACACAGCCAAAACAACACAGGCTTCGGGACAAGACTCTGAATGTCTTTGAGTGGCCCAGCCAGAGCCCAGACTTGAACCCGATCAAACATATCTGGAGAGACCTGAAAATAGCTGTGCAGAGCTTGAAAAGAAGAATGGGAGAAACTCCCCAATAGAGAACAAATTCTTATTTACAATGATGGCCTACCCCGGCCAACCCCGGACCAATTGTGCACCACCCTTTGGAACTCCCAATCACGGCCGGATGTGATGCAGCCTGGATTCAAACCAGGGACTGCAGTGACGCATCTTGCACTGAGATGCAGTGCCTTAGACCACTGCACCCCTCGGGAGCCCAGGTGCCAAGCTTGCAGTGTCATAGCCAAGAAGACTCAAGGCTGAAATTGCTACCAAAGGTGCTTCAACAAAGTACTGAGTAAAGGGTCTGATTATTGAAAAATTATATAAATGGTTATTTCAGTTTTTTATTTGTAGAATAAATCTGAGAAGAACAAAAAATCGAAAAACCTGTTTTTGCTTTGTCATTATGTAGTATTGTGTGTAGATTAATGAGGAGAAAAAAGTATTTATTCAAATTCGGAATAAGGCTGTAACGTAACAAAATGTGGAAAAAGTCAAGGTGTCGGTCCCTCTCCTTGTTCGAGCGGCGTTCGTCTTTGTTTTTTAAACACCTGGTTTCAATTCCACAATACCATTTTCATTATTTAACCCTCTGGGTTCCCCCATGTTTGTGTGAGTGTTTGTTTTTTATTGTAAGGCTGTATCTGACGGCTGGTATTATTGTTGCCAGGTGTTGTTATTACGCCCGTTTATTTCATGGTACCGGTATTTTTCCACCACCATAGTATTGTGTTTATACTGGTGTTTTCTTGAATTAAATACCTTGTCCACGCATCTCAGCTCTCCTGCGCCTGACTCCTTTTACCAGTTACCCACAGCCTTGACACAAGGGGTCTGAATACTTTCCGAAGGCATTGTAAAGCAAGTGATGTTAGATTGAGGCCTGGATTTCCATGTGATATTCTGTATGTCTAAGTGTTGCCCATGAGGAGGTTTTTAAGGTTTTCAGCACCGTGCCTGCTCTGGAGGTCTGCAGGCCAAATGCTGCCTCAGCAAACGGCTCAGGGAAACTTTCTCATGTGTCAAAATTTGCATTCCTTCTCTCCCAGTATTCAGCAAAAAACAGGGATGAAAATCAACACAAATAAGCTGACTCGGCCATCTCTCTTGCTGCACTAACGGGTTGCTTCTCTAAGTACACGGAAACAACCGACACTTTCTTTGGATGGTTTTTAAAACATACCCACCAGCAGTGGGTTAGCCTGTTAGCCTACAACCCAAACTGAATGAGAAAACACTGTATGGAGCCCCCATAGAGTACCACACAGACTTTCATTTTCCGGTTACGGTACATCATAAACCACTCACTCAACGGCACGCTTGTGAATTTTCTGCATCTGACTGTCTTTTCTTTTCAGTGTATAGCCTTCTATTAGAGGGGGAAAACGCTTCCTGTTACGAAGCTAGCTAATGAGTGTGAGCCGCTCTTTGTGCTTTACTCTGCATGTACATGACAGCCAGTGCAGTGGGGGTAGTATGTGCTTTTGTAAGTGTGTGACCTCTACAGTCGGTAACAGGCGTGCAGCACAGGGTTGCGGAGCCCTATGCCAAGCACATCTGCTCCGGAGCCTGTGGCAAAGCCATATGGGCTGGTAAGCACTCCTCCTCCGCATAAGAGAGAGGGGGGAGAAGAGAAAGAGAAAGGGGGATAAGAGAGAGCGAGAAGAAACAGGAACCCGAGCCACAATCCAAGTGCATCATGATGGCCGGCTGCAAACATCACAACAGCTGATGTATCCACTCTGAAAGAGACAAACGTTCCTCCGATTTCCTGTCATTTGTAGCCCAGATTAATCACAAAGGTGGTGTAAATTACATCCAGCCAGCCATCCATCCATCCACCCCCCCTCAAAGGACCCTATGCACAGTAGAACAATCGATTTAGAAACATTTATGTTTGGAGAAAAGGAACGACACAGAGCAGCAGGGGGAACCCAGGGTCTCAATCATTTTTAAATTTGACATTTGAAGAAACATGGATAAACTTCTAATTCTGCAGTGAGACTGTGAGAGCTTGTTGGACTGAGAGCTTGTTGGACTGAAAGCTTGGGGAATGAGGGAGACGAGAGACGGGTGCTAGGAGTGCTGACGTATGGCATGGAGGTATTAAGATATTAGGACCCTGGGGGTCCCAGAAAGCAGGATCTGTCTCTTAAACCCCCCTACCCAGCATTCATAGCCTCCACAGGCAGATAGATTATCACCTGCCAAACACACCAGTCAGAGCAGAGAGAATCCCATTATATAGGCCCCTATGAGGCCAGACTCCAAGCCTTCACCCAGAGTCAATCCAATCTGGGGGTTAAATGTTGAAGGCGTGATATGTTACACCCTTTTACACAAGTACAAGTGCTGCTACAAATCATGCTTCTGTGTCAATATATATAAACTGTACTGTGGTGGGATATTAAAGTGAGAGGGTTCTATGACCACTCATAAGACGTCTATGACACTTTATAACTGCAGAACATTGATGGTTGACCGTATGATGCCCGACACAATTACTATGTTAGCCGTGGTTGCTAACACTGCTGTGGCTGACTGTGCTCTTAAATCTCTCAGAATCCTTGTTTTCCTTTCCTTCAATCACCTAGTCTTCAATAACCACTTGAGCTATTCACACCCATCTCCTGCAGGAGTGAACATATTCCGACTGTATTTACCATACAAACAGTTACCCTCCATATTCTATTGTTGTCTCGTATGCCAAAGAGGACATTAAACGCAATATGCTTAAAAAAATGTCTATAGCAGGGTTCCCCCAACTGGCGTCCCCCGGGAATATTTTGCCCCCCCACTTTTCTGGGCCCAACTATTTTCAATTTTATCATTTTTGGGGGACATAAAAGATGAGCTGCAAATGATTTTAATTCTGGAAATATGATCAATTATTCCCATGCATAACAGAGAAATATGTGATCGTGTACAAATGTATGCAAGGTTTGAAATTATTATGTTTAAGTCAAATATTATATCTGTTTTGGCTTCTTACGGTCTTCAAATGAATATGTTCCAGCCTACCTACCATCCGCTCCAGAAATAAATAAAATCAGCCTGTGGCTGAATCCAATTAACGGTCCATGGTCTTTACGATATCAAGGACGTAGCCTATTCAGTAGCAAATCTGAGTATCAACTTTGAGTACTCAGTCCAATTTCATTCATTTGCCCTCATCTATTAATCTAATGGAAATCCATAGTGTTGCAAATTTTAAAATACAAAAATAACAAGAGATGTAAGACTATCATGTTGAATGGACTATAAAATTGGTTATGTTCAATAACTTTCGCTCTTGGACAGACTAAGAAGGGTAGATTCAGGAAGAGAGCTACTGTAACATGAACTATGGAGGTAAAAAGGGAAAGGCCCATCATCCTGAGGCCCAGGTGACATAATGGAGGAGATATGAGCTGTGATTCTAAATGCCAGGTGATACAGTATATGAGGGTGGGGTGAACACGGGAGTGCTTTCACCACCCGATGATAGGTGGTATCAATATAGGTCAGAGATAAGCCTTGGGTGCAGCAGACTACAGGACAGTCCTTATATCCTGTTGGATGGAGCACCAGCTGGTTGGAAGATGACTCCTGCAATCAAATGGAGATGTAGATGACTCCTACAATGTAGATTGTAGATGACTCCTACAATCAAACATGCATAGTGATTCATTGTGGTTATAGAAGGATACACTTCTTCAAATATACGTTGTATATGATGGAATTTTATATAACCACAATTTCATCTAGAAGGAGACCCTAGAGAGTGAGAGAAGAGAGCAGAGTAAGGGTTGAAATGCAAGTTAGCATGCACCCTAAATGCAATAAGAAAATTACTCTACGAAGCAGCAAGTTAAGGAAAGAGTGAAAGAGGGCAAAAGGCATGCGGAAAAGAAGACAATGCTGGGAAGAGAAGTCCTGAGGGCTAGATAGGACATGAAGGGAGGTGGGGAAGGGGGGGATGAAGCCATGGGGTGAAAGGTACAGAAAAATAGAGTTTGAATTCAGGAGTCAACTGAGAGACTTCGAAAACCTCCAGGAGTACAGTAGTCGTTTTAGACAAAGAGTGGAACGTACTGAACACAGACAAAGCCATCCCCTCAAATAATATCAAACCATCGACATTAACTTGGAACAAAACGGTGAATTTCAGAAACATAATATAATGGCTTTGTCCCGTCAGCATCAAACGATGCAATATTCACATAATCTCTTAGCGTACACAAAATCTCTTGTGTAACTTTTGTCGTCGGAAGGAGACCAAGGTGCAGCGTGGTAAGTGTACTTAGAAAACCAAACAAAAACAACAATCGAATGTCACGTTCTGCAGGCTTCACAGAGCTAACAAAAAACAAGATCCCACAAACACCAAAAGGAGAATGACAACTTATATGTGATCCCCAATCAGAGACAACGATAAACAGCTGCCTCTGATTGGGAACCACACTCAGCAAAAAACAAAGAAATTGAAAACATAGAAATAAAGAAACTAGAATGCCCACCCTAGTCACACCCTGGCCTAACCAAAATAGAGAATAAAAGCCTCTCCATGGCCAGGGCGTGACAGCTTGAGGACATTCCTAACGAATGTGAGATTACACCTCCAATAGCTCCAGGATAATGAGTGCGTTACTATTACTATGGTAACGTTTTAACCCAGGCAATGAGTGCTTTTCATCAGGAGGACATTTGAATTCAAATGAAAACCATCAAAAGCAAGCTGCATATTTAATGAGGGGAGAGTGGACTGGTTGTCATCACTCTACCTTCAAAGACTACGATACTCTCCGGCAGCTCAGTCACTATAAACACAGACCATAAAAAAGTGCTATAAAAACATTATTCTAATGTCCATCATTGATCAAGCGGGCTATAGTAGTATAGATAGTGGTCTTTACGTCGGTCAGTTTTACTGTCAACCACGGTATTTCCTATGCTGCTTTTGGGGAGCTTGAGAACAGGCATGTGTGATTGTACGGCATATCAAAAACACGAATAAATAAACGAGTGATTGAATATTGATGGAGGTAAAAACATTCATGCAACACACTCTCGTGGGTATTGCAGCTTTTCTATGGCGAAGGCTCTCCCTCAGAGTGGGTGTGCAGATAAAAAAGAAAATGTTTGAAAGAGAACATTTCATAACAATGGGTACGGTTCATGTGTTTACGGAACGAAGTCAGCACGCCAAAACGCATGCCTTGTGATTTGATGCTCCATGTCCGCTGTGTATTTGTGGAATGGACGTAAGACTAGAGTCACTGACCATTTCACTGCATCTTTTTCTCCTTAATTAAAAATAAAATAAAAATCCTAACAATTTAAAACAATTCCAAACAGATTGCTGTTGACAAAACAATATTGATTTTCTCCATTTCCTAAGGCCTTCATCATTCTTCATCATTCACCATGTAATTCCCACACTCTCGTGTCTAATAGCTTGGTAGCATGAGGATGAGCGTAATACTGTCTCTTTTGTCATTCTCTAGCTCTCTTTAACACACTAATATGTTAATTGTGCTTCCTACCGCTCTGCTCCCTTTCCCTCTCTCTAGCTTTTCACTGATATGGGGGTGTGTGCACTGTGTACCCCTTCTAGCATGAGATGCCACACCGTTGATGGCAACTTAGCCCCATGATTAATGTGACTCTAAGCAGCTTAGGCCTGTCCCATCTGGCTTTAGCGTTTACGGCGTCATTCACCACTGCCCCCCCCCCCCCCCTTCCCCACATAGAGGACCACAGAGAGGGGAGGAAGGGTGGAGGGGGTAGAAAATAATCCACGATAAGCTGGGTTTATCAACTATCAAGGTTCCGCAACATTGTTGTTACGTAATCTCATCATCGCTGAGAACGTGCCGTCACCCTGGAGTGTGTAGGGGGGATGCCTGATCGACCCAGATCCACAGACACACACACACACACACACACAGAGGTGTAATCACTGACATAGTGAACACCTACACGGAGTATACCAAACATTAGGAGCACCATCCTAATATTGAGTTGCACCCCCCCCCCCCACCTTTTGCCCTCAGAACAGCCTCAATTCATCGGGACATGGACTCAACAAGGTGTCGAAAGCATTCCACAGCGATGCTGGCCCATGTTGACGCCAATGCTTCCCACAATTGTGTCAAGTCGGCTGGATGTCCTTTGGGTGGTGGACCATTCTTGATACACACGGGAAACTGTTGAGTGTGAAAAACCCAGCAGTGTTGCAGTTCTTGACACAAACCGGTGTGCCTAGCACCTACTACCATACCTCTTTCAAAGGCACTTATATATATTTTTTTGTCTTGCCCATTCACCCTCTGAATGGCACACATACACAACCCATGTCTCAATTGTCTCAAGGCTTAAACATCCTTCTTTAACCTGTCTGCTCCCCTTCGTTAAGTGGATTTAACAAGTGACATCAATACAGGATCATAGCTTTACCCTGGATTCACCTGGTCAGCCTATGTCATGAACTGAGGTAGTGTTCTTAATGTTTTGTATTCTCAGTGTAGCTCCCCATCCTACTCCTGTGTTTCCTCCTCTGAATCACCACCTCCTGGGACAGTGCAGAGGCAGTCAGAGAGCCTGAACATAGACAAGTTGGACATGAGAGAGCTAGCTAATGTTTTTCCTTTGGATTATGGATGAGGCTGCAAATTGATATGGTTAACTCTAGGTTACGTAACTCTGAACATGCTTCGTGAGTTAGGATCACATGAAAGTGCAGTTTGCTGTAAAATATGCCTAAATAGATGACCGGTATGACGAGAACAAAATCATGTATATGCCACCTCAAACTTCAAAATACATTTTTTTTAATGATAAAATACACTGAAGAAAAATATAAACACATTATGTAAAGTGTCGGTCCCATGTTTGATCCCAGAAATGTTCCATACGCACAAAAAGTGTATATCTCTAAAGAAAACGGACAAATGTCTCACCATGTTCAACTTGCAGATCAATGTGCCTCACAGAGTGGAGTCTGACATTCGCAATGGCCATGCAAAGGCACCATGCAATGCGCCCTGGACTGAAGAGGCAGACAAACGGGAGAAATGTGGTGAACCCTCTGTTAAATTACATATTTCTTTAGGTAGGAATATCGCAAAAAAATATGATTAATGGCTCATTCGAGAGAAGACAACCCACCTTGTTCTGACATTGGCCACTATTGAAATCTGACATGTATGATAGACGTTTTCGCAATCTTAAAGTCATATCTCTTCCAGTATAGTGAGAGGGGCTTTATCGCAATTCTCAACATACCGGACAAATTTCTGCCTGATTGAATGGCAATAGCTCAGATACACATGAAAACATGAAATGACTCTTCCTTTTGAGCTTAATGGTTACGTAACAGACTACCATAATAGTGTATTCACGTTCCTCCAAGTACACTACTTGTGAATAACATACAAACAAACAGATAATATTCACTGAATTACTGTAAACACACGGGTATCTACGGCTTTGAACAATGACTAAATGACTAAACAAGCAAGCTGGAATGTGTGTGGCTATATCGTCTCCATTCACTGCTCTCTAATAATGGACTCATGGGTACTATTATGTCTATTATGTGGTAAGACAGAAGACGAATCAACACTAGTCTAGTGTTGAGATCACCGTTCAGCAGGTATTACTTCATTGATGAATAATAACCACAATGAGTGTGGCTAAATGAGAGATGCCATTGGTAAAGACAGATTTGAGGGATGATTGACAATGACATGTAGGAAATCTAGAGGGACACGTTGAATTAGAATGTCTATGGTAAAGGGCATGTCTTGACACTATATGTCACGGTCGTCCTCCTCTTCATCTGAAAAGGAGAGGCGAGATGGATCAGAGGACCAAAATGTGGCGTGGTATGTGTTCATCATTAATTTTAATAAAGAAAACACTGAACACTGAAACCCTATACAAAAACAATAAACGAAATAACAACCGTGAAGCTAATGCGAACTGCGCTGAAACAAGCAATCAACATAGACAATCACCCACAAACAAACAGTGCAACCCAGGCTACCTAAGTATGATTCTCAATCAGAGACAACTAATGACACCTGCCTCTGATTGAGAACCATACTAGGCCGAAACATAGAAATCCCCAAATCATAGAAAAACAAACATAGACTGCCCACCCCAACTCACGCCCTGACCATACTAAATAATGACAAAACAAAGGAAATAAAGGTCAGAACGTGACACTATAGTACGTCAATGAAACGGGGTTCATTATCGAAACCAATGACATTTCCAGATGAGTGAATGAAGGTGAACTGAACACGTGCTCGAACACCCTGACCCACATTATTACCACGGAGCTGTCGCGGCAGAAATAAAAATGGATGACCTTGGAACAGTTGTGAGAGAGGTCTTGTCTTGGGGATAGTTCCAGAAAGCCTCTGCTGGAGAGGTCTTGTCTTGGGGATAGTCCTAGAAAGACTCTGCTGGAGAGGTCTTGTCTTGGGGATAGTCCTAGAAAGAGGACTGTCCCCATATGGCTTTATTGTCTTACCAAAATAGCTACCTTTCTATTGTACCATGCTCCTGATCATGTTGGAAATCACTATAATGGCACCGATTGGCCGACAGCTACAGCCAAGATTCTAGACATGCCAGAAGGTCTTTCTCAGACTTCAGGAAACAACATTACAGTACTAGGAAAATATATTGTTTTCTTCAACTAGAGTAACTTGTTTACTGCATGTGGGCTATGTTGAGGTGAAGTCGTATTACAATACTGGAGCATTTATCTGGCTGCTCGCCATGCTTTTGCCAGTTGTAAGGTAACTTGTCTGCTGAGTGACTATTTTCAAGATCGTTTCCTAAAACTTGATGATAACGCTCTTGAGAGAAATAAGTGAAGTCTGTCCTCTGGAGGTTTTCTGCTAAAAAGTAGTGCAATCTAAAGTTATGCTTAGATAGACCCAAAAAAGTTTTGTTAGTTATCCTATATAATGAAATAGAAATTGGTCTTGCCAACGGCATGGGATGTTCAAGTTTAGAATATCAATTAGCATAATCTGATTCTCTTAAATTCTCTCCCCCGCCCATTTAAAAAAAAAAGAAAAAAAAAGGGTTTGAGAGTCTTTTTCTCATTTTAAGAAAAAAGTATTTGAGACTGTGGACTGTAACTAATGTATTTTGGATGTGTGGGTGTAGGACAATAAGGCCACTCTTCTTAAATGAAAGACAATTCACATGATTGACCCATGGGCTGTTTCAAGGACGTCACAGTTCTGCTACTAACAGTGAGGATTATGAATCTGGCCAACACATACTACACAGTGAGAAGGAGGCAGACCAAAGGATCAACAGTTGTAATATGAATTTATGTAAACAGCACATCAGCTGCACTGCTATCTTGATCAACATAAGGCAGATTAGAGTTACACATTTCCAAGGGTTTCTGTTGCTTACTGGGTGTGGTATACACGTCTGTGACAAGCCCTCAACAGCATATTCACTGGTTTGAAATCCGAGCCCTTCCAAGCCAGCCAAATATTACGAAGAAAGCTCTAACCTAATTGAAGAATGAACACAGAAACCCATAGAGTCCTGTCTCTTTCTACATGACAGTCCCACTGTCTTCTTCTGTTAGTAGTTCTGTAGTCTTCATTCATGGAGCCAGACTGGGTCGTGACTGTCCCATGATTCAGTCTATTCGACAGGGCTATGCTGTCTTATTTAAAGAACACAGTCCTGGGATGTATTCACTGGGACAAAGGAACCCAAACAGGATGAAACAGGGAGGGACCTGTCAGAATTTGCCCAATAGAAACTCAAATTTTGCAACACAAAACTATTTTCTATGGTTTGCAGTAATGACTACATCCCTGGGTATAGGAAGAAGACAAGACTGCAGCCTATATGACCTCCTCTACACCAGACAGAACATTGAGACAAATGGCCATTTTTATTTCAGGCAACGGTGAACTATTAAAATACTGTTTGCTATTAATACTACTTCAAATAGGGCATCGTGTCTCCTCGCAATTTAAAGAGCCTTTTACGATCACTCAACAGTACAGAAATCATTTTTAAGACACTTTATTTCCTAATCACATGTTGAGTCCCGTCTCTCGCTGGAACCACGCAATGTCTACACACCTGGCTCAGACATTCACACCTCGGAGTGTGATACCACACGTGTGAACTCCATTAGTGCAATCAGATAGAGAGAGAACTGTGTGTCTAAAAACACTGTCAGCTCACACCGTAGCTAACCACACTACATACAGAGTTACCAACATGAACAGACTTGAGAATATCCATCTAGTGATTCTGCTGGAAAACTATCCATAGAACCTGTCAGACATTTCATCCAGAGTGTCACCAGAGAGCAGAGCAGATATACTTGTATGGTAGTGAGGGGCCTCAACAAGGACGTGTGGGAAATATTGACTCATAGGCATGGGAGGTATAAGGGCAGCAGCTAGGTTTAGGGTCTGAATATAGATTTTGTGTCATTTGGATCTCATCCTCGGGATTTCACGCTCCCTCTGTGAAAAATCACACTTAAGGGGCTCCGGTTTGCACTGGCTTAATTGGCGCTGACGTGAGGTGCATAACACTACCTCTCTCTATGCAGCACGAATGGTGATCGCTTGCAAATCGTATCATATTATGCACCGCAGTTCTCAAAGACCTAAAGAGAGGATCAACCCAAGAAAACAATTCTCACAGCGTTGTCATAATGATCAACCAACAGAACGGATCATGTCAAAATTATCCTATCCATTACAAGGAGGAATCATCAAGGCAATGATCCAGTAATTGACAAAAACGGGACTTTAAATTGCAATATTTACCAACCAAGAGCACCTTGACACTCTGATTGACACCCTCAATTCCCCCCCTCGGACTGGCTCTCATAAAGTGCAAGTCCGGGAAAGAGACACATCCACCGGCATGTGACACTATCTGAGAAGGGGCTCCGAATTAGAACTCACTTCTTGAGACAGTCACAGCCTTGGTATTTGAACATCGCAAAGATTAAACCGTATCTTGGAATAACCAGCTCACTCAGCGACATGTGAAACTCTATCTTCCCTGGCTTCACATAACAGGCCGGGCTGGGGAGTCATTGGTCCTACCCCAGTGGTTTGGCCGGGCCTTCAAAGTCTGATCCCTGCCTTCCTGGTTGCCTTTGCTGTAAATAACTGTTTACACAATTTCTCAATCTTTCAAGTGCCACAGCTGTTGGGACTTACAAAAAAAACAGTCTAGAGGTGTCTCAAAAAAAATGTTAGACTAAGTCACACATAAGGAGATGATCAATGATAGAATGCTACTTAATTTGCTGGAAAATGCATGATGAAAGTCCACAGACAAGTAGAGAGGGCATAGTTAAAATCCAAAAATATCTGATCTCTTTTTGGGCTAGTATCTAGTTGACATGAGATGTGTTTGATCATCTTTCTCCGTTCTGTTATCTTGTGAAACTTACTCTGTGAATTACAGTTGAAAGGCAATGCTACGTACGGTAACTTAGCTTGCCGGTAAAGAAAATCCATGCACAGGACCATACTGGCTTTCTCCATTAAACTCTTTGCTGTTTTTGCAGTGTATACTCGCATGAAACCAGTTGATACCCTGTCTGCTATATGAAGCTTATTCCTGTTAGTGCTACTCTGTGCTTTCCAAAAGACAAGCATTTGCACCACGGTGCAATCGAGAGGTCACCACTAGGGTTGCAAAGGTTCGGAAACTTTCTGGTAAATTTCCAAGGGAGGTTAAGCCCTGGAATTTGTGTAATTTTGCTTAAATTCATCAAAAAAGTTAGCTTATAACAGTGAACCTTTTTGGTGGGATACACATAAGGCAATTCTACGTCTTGTGGCATATTTTGGTTAAACTACCCCCATTCAATGGAATTGCATCCCTCTGCATGCATCACATGTGCAGTCCACTCTTCCATCACATGTACAGCTGATTCTCAAGATCTTGCACACTAATGAGATGCTATTGAGCCCACACTACTACACTGTCTGAACCAATGACTATATGCTTTCTGGTAAGTTTTGATTACAATACTGGGTGGGGTGAATATATTTTATATGACATACATTATTTTTTGTTAACTAGTAAATAGTAACATAGAGCAACGTGTGTTTAAAACATTTCTAACTTGTTAACCATTTCTACTAGTTCATTTTTGCTACCATGTGGGTTTTTAGCTTGCTTGAGCCTGCTAACTGAGGAGTGTTAATTCACCTGTTTCCATACATGTTTCATTTCATAACATTTATCTTACAAAGGAGTTAACTATTTATCTGTACATGGAATTGTATTTGAGTTTATTTTACTGATTTTTTTCGAATCTTTACAGGAAATGCCACGGGCACTATCTGATGTGTGGAGACATTTTAACTGCAGGAAGGAAAAGTTGTGTGCATTTGCAAATACTGTGCCAGACCATATGTGAAGAAGGAAACAAAGATGCAGAATCATCTGGCCAAGTGCATAAAGTTCCCTCAGCGCTCAGACAAAAATCCCTCAAATCAAATCAAATTTTATTTGTCACATACACATGGTTAGCAGATGTTAATGCGAGTGTAGCGAAATGCTTGTGCTTCTAGTTCCGACAATGCAGTAATAACCAACGAGTAATCTAACCTAACAATTTCACAATAACTACCTTATACACACAAGTGTAAAGGAATGAAGAATATGTACATAAAAATATATGAATGAGTGATGGTACACAATGGCATAGGCAAGATGCAGTAGATGGTATCGAGTACAGTATATACACATGAGATCAGAAATGTAGGGTATGTAAACATATAAAAGTGGCATTGTTTAAAATGGCTAGTGATACATGGATTACATCAAGATGGCAAGATGCAGGAGATGGTGTAGAGTACAGTAAACATTATATGAAGTGGCATTGTTTAAAGTGGCTAGTGATACATTTCTCATCAATTTTTACATTGTTAAAAGTGGCTGGAGTTGAGTCAGTATGTTGGCAGCAGCCACTCAATGTTAGTGGTGGCTGTTTAACAGTCTGATGGCCTTGAGATAGAAGCTGTTTTTCAGTCTCTCGGTCCCTGCTTTGATGCACCTGGGTGAACAGGCAGTGGCTCGGGTGGTTGTTGTCCTTGATGATCTTTATGGCCTTCCTGTGACATCGGGTGGTGTAGGTGTCCTGGAGGGCAGGTAGTTTGCCCCCGGTCATGGCGTTGTGCAGACCTCACTACCCTCTGGAGAGCCTTGCAGTTGTGGGCGGAGCAGTTGCCGTACCAGGCGGTGATAAAATCAAATCAAATCAAATCAAATCAAATTGTATTTGTCACATACACATGGTTAGCAGATGTTAATGCGAGTGTAGCGAAATGCTTGTGCTTCTAGTTCCGACAATGCAGTAATAACGAACAAGTAATCTAACTAACAAGTCTTATACACAGTGTAAGGGGATAAAGAATATGTACATAAGGATATATGAATGAGTGATGGTACAGAGCAGCATAGGCAAGATACAGTAGATGATATCGAGTACAATATATACATATGAGATGAGTATGTAAACCAAGTGGCGTAGTTAAAGTGGCTAGTGATACATGTATTACATAAGGATGCAGTCGATGATATAGAGTACAGTATCTACGTATGCATATGAGATGAATAATGTAGGGTAAGTAACATTATATAAGGTAGCATTGTTTAAAGTGGCTAGTGATATATTTACATCATTTCCCATCAATTCCCATGATTAAAGTGGCTGGAGTAGAGTCAGTGTCATTGACAGTGTGTTGGCAGTAGCCACTCAATGTTAGTGGTGGCTGTTTAACAGTCTGATGGCCTTGAGATAGAAGCTGTTTTTCAGTCTCTCGGTCCCAGCTTTGATGCACCTGTACTGACCTCGCCTTCTGGATGACAGCGGGGTGAACAGGCAGTGGCTCGGGTGGTTGATGTCCTTGATGATCTTTATGGCCTTCCTGTAGCATCGGGTGGTGTAGGTGTCCTGGAGGGCAGGTAGTTTGCCCCCGGTGATGCGTTGTGCAGACCTCACTACCCTCTGGAGAGCCTTACGGTTGAGGGCGGTGCAGTTGCCATACCAGGCGGTGATACAGCCCGCCAGGATGCTCTCGATTGTGCATCTGTAGAAGTTTGTGAGTGCTTTTGGTGACAAGCCAAATTTCTTCAGCCTCCTGAGGTTGAAGAGGCGCTGCTGCGCCTTCCTCACGATGCTGTCTGTGTGAGTGGACCAATTCAGTTTGTCTGTGATGTGTATGCCGAGGAACTTAAAACTTGCTACCCTCTCCACTACTGTTCCATCGATGTGGATGGGGGGGTGTTCCCTCTGCTGTTTCCTGAAGTCCACAATCATCTCCTTAGTTTTGTTGACGTTGAGTGTGAGGTTATTTTCCTGACACCACACTCCGAGGGCCCTCACCTCCTCCCTGTAGGCCGTCTCGTCGTGATTGGTAATCAAGCCTACCACTGTTGTGTCGTCCGCAAACTTGATGATTGAGTTGGAGACGTGCATGGCCACGCAGTCGTGGGTGAACAGGGAGTACAGGAGAGGGCTCAGAACGCACCCTTGTGGGGCCCCAGTGTTGAGGATCAGCGGGGAGGAGATGTTGTTGCCTACCCTCACCACCTGGGGGCGGCCCGTCAGGAAGTCCAGTACCCAGTTGCACAGGGCGGGGTCGAGACCCAGGGTCTCGAGCTTGATGACGAGCTTGGAGGGTACTATGGTGTTGAATGCTGAGCTGTAGTCGATGAACAGCATTCTCACATAGGTATTCCTCTTGTCCAGATGGGTTAGGGCAGTGTGCAGTATGGTTGAGATTGCATCGTCTGTGGACCTATTTGGGCGGTAAGCAAATTGGAGTGGGTCAAGGGTGTCTGGTAGGGTGGAGGTGATATGGTCCTTGACTAGTCTCTCAAAGCACTTCATGATGACGGATGTGAGTGCTACGGGGCGGTAGTCGTTTAGCTCAGTTACCTTAGCTTTCTTGGGAACAGGAACAATGGTGGCCCTCTTGAAGCATTTGGGAACAGCAGACTGGGATAAGGATTGATTGAATATGTCCTCTACTTCTATTCAAGGTTAAAAGGATGAATCGTACACGTTATCGATAGCAACAGCTCATGGTCCTCCTGGAATCAATTATATTTTAACTCAATGGAGGAACGTAGTCAGAGAAAAGCTGATGAATGTCTTGCTCGAGCTGTGTATGGTTCACCTCTGATGCTCACGGGCAATGTGTATTGGAAGAGATTTCTGAATTTTCTTCCTCCAGTGTCACGCCCTGACCGTAGAGAGCGTTTTGTGTCTCTATTTTGGTTTGGTCAGGGTGAAATTTGGGTGGGCAGTCTATGTTCTATGTTTTTCTATTTCTATGTGTTTGGCCGGGTGTGGTTCTCAATCAGAGGCAGCTGTCTATCGTTGTCACTGATTGAGAACCATACTTAGGTACCCTTTTCCCCCACCTGTTTTGTGGGAAGTTAACTTTGTTCAAGGCACATAGCTTCACGGTTTGGTTTTGTGCTTTGTTTTGTAGGCATCATTTTTAATAAAAGAGAAAATGTACGCTTACCATGCTGCACCTTGGTCCAGTCCTTCAGCCAGCCGTGACACCCAGCATACATCCCTCCAAACAGACATGCTTTGTCTACTAATTTGCTCGATGCAGAGTTCAACAGAGTTCAAATGAAGGTCAAGCAAATCATAGAGAAAGCAGACTGTATTGCAATCATCTCTGATGGGTGGTTGAATGTTCGTGGTCAAAGAATAATTAACTTCATCATCTCCACCCCTCAACCAGTATTCTACAAGAGCACAGACACAAGGGACAACGTACACACTGGTCTCTACATTGCAGATGAGCTGAAGGCAGTCATCAATGACCTTGGACCACAGAAGGTATTTGACCTGGTGACAGACAATGCTGCGAACATGAAGGCTGCTTGGTCTAAAGTGGAGGAATCCTAACCTCACATCACACCCATTGGCTGTGCTGCTCATGCATTGAATCTGCTCCTCAGAGAAAATCATGGCACTGAAAACAATGGATACACTCTACAAGAGAGCCACGGTAATGGTTAGGTATGTCAAGGGTCATCAAGTTATAGAAGCAATCTACCTCACCAAGCAAAGTGAGAAGAATAAGAGCACAACATTGAAGCAGCCCAGCAACACCCATTGGGGTGGTGTTGTCATCATGTTTGACAGTCTCCTGGAGGGGAAGGAGTCTCCAAGAAATCTGTACTACCCTGCCCACTTCACTGTTGCTCCAAGCAGAGGAAACTGCAGTTCTGCAATACATGAAAAAGCATGAAGACTTCTGCCTGAAGCTCATACACGCCGCAGCGTACATGTTGAACCACAAGTATGCTGGCAAGAGCATCCTGTCTGGTGCAGAGATCAACCAGGCCTATGGTGTAATCACTACCGTGTCTCGACACATTGGCCTGGATGAGGGCAAGGTTCTTGGCAGTCTGGCGAAGTACACTTCCAAGCAAGGGCTTTGGGATGGAGATGCAGTAAGGCAGTCGTACCAACATATCTCATCAGCCACCTGGTGGAGGGGACTTTGTGTATCTGAGGCTCTTTCCCCAGTTGCCTCCATCATCCTCCAAATCCCACCAACATCAGCCGCCTCAGAGGCAGCTGGTCCTTATTTGGGAACACACAAACCAAAGCACGCAACAGGCTGACCAATACAAGTGTAAATTTGAGGCTTTACAACAAGCCATCCTAAACAAGGTTGGAAAGTAACAGTGACGATGAGGCCTCAGAGTCTGATTTTCAAGAGGTGGACATTGAGGAGGTCCAGGGAGAAGACATGGAAGACAAACAGAGCTGTAGTTTCTAGACTGTCATTTTACAGATGTATGTTGAAAACGTTTTTGGGAGATGCGATGGATCATTGGGGATCATTCAATATTCCCTTTCTTTTGTTGTTCAGTTAAATCATCCCATGTGAAGAGTCAACTAATATAATTAAAGTTCAATTCGTAACAAAATTGTTTTTTACATTTCTATTGGAAGGATTAATCATTTGCAATTATGTCTACCTATGATAAGATAAAAGGTTTATGTTTCTGTCTCCATATGATATGGTAAATATATCCAATGCAAAAACATCTATATTTAAATGGTATTAATATTAATTGGCATATATTTCCGTTAATCCCCATATATTCCCTTTAATTCCCCTATATTCCCATTAATTCCCACGGAAAGTTTCCACCTCTGAATATTCCCCAAAATGTACAACCCCTAGTCACCAGCATAGAATGTGTAGAAGTAGAATGTATAGATTTGTTTTAATAGAAATAGAATGTGTAGAAATATAATGGATCAACATGCTTCATGATCCTCAGTTCCAGTTGTTTTGGAATAGTTGTTGAATCAGGGGTGTCAAACTCATTCCATGGAGGGCCGTGTGTCTGCTTGTTTTAGTTTTTTTTCCTTTCAATTAAGTCTAGGTGTGGGGAGTTCCTTACTAATTAGTGACCTTAATTCATCAATCAAGTACAAGGGAGTAACGAAAACCTGTAGAGTTTGACAAATGTGGACTAAATCAAATGGCTACCTAAAACCAGACATACTGATACTTTTCCTGGGATGTCCATTACGAATGGAGGAAGATATATTTGGTAATTTCCTGAAGGCTGCCTAGATCAGTTGGAGCTTATCTGCCAGCTCTACAAACCACCAAAAAGGTTCAAATATATATTTATGGTTTAAATATTAAACTGTTAGAAACATATGCAGTTAAAACCTGTTATTTAAGGTTCTTACTTGATTGGGGTGTGTTGAACAGATTATTATATTTGAAAATAAACCATGTTGTAATGTTTCGCAATAGTCCCTCCAGCCCTTGAGTAGTTATCATTCTCTGCTGTGATTAGGTTTCAGGGAAAGAGTTTGCATTGAGCAGAAGGGAGAGGACCAAGAATCATCTGAGAAGCCAGTGAGTCTAGAGAGGGTCTGTCAGGCATGGGTAAGAGGAGATTGAGATCAGAGTGGAGAGTCTATACAGAGAGAGAGAGTGAAATGAGAGTCGGTTATGAAGAAGAGCGTGCACTGAGGTTTTAGAGAGAGTGAAAGAGAGAGAAATAGAGTGTGAGTTATGAAAAAGAGTGTGCGCTGAGGTTTTAGAGAGAGAAATAGAGAGTGAAATGAGAGTGAGTTATGAAGAAGAGTGTGCACTGAGGTTTTAGAGAGAGCGAAAGAGAGAGAAATAGAGAGTGAAATGAGAGTGAGTTATGAAGAAGAGTGTGCGCTGAGGTTTTAGAGAGAGTGAAAGAGAGAGAAATAGAGAGTGAAATGAGAGTGAGTTATGAAGAAGAGTGTGCGCTGAGGTTTTAGAGAGAGCGAAAGAGAGAGAAATAGAGAGTGAAATGAGAGTGAGTTATGAAGAAGAGCATGCACTGAGGATTGAGAGAGAGAGGGAGAGAGATTTTTTTGTTTTGGCCTGTTTCTATTTCACACTAAAGCGACAGCTGGCACCACTGGATGGGGAGTAGACCGAGGAGGGATCATGTGACCAATTATGTGACCCACGTTGGTTGCCCAGACTGTAGATTACGTGGCTGACCTTTTTCTTCAGATCCCTGGAATAGATGTACACCAATGCCCAGCAAAAAAGTGTTCTATGGTAACAACACCTGGGTTCAAATACTATTCAAAATCAGCCTGCAAATAGAGTCTAGCACCCTGTCTGGAATGTGGGCGGGTTTGCATTTTTGAGACTTTTCTATTGGTGTCATTGCCTCAAGCATGCTCAAACAAGCACAGATGTAGTATTTCTAATTATTTCTAATTATATTTGAACCCAGGTGTGATGGTAACACACAGCCACTGTGAGCCACAGTCAGAGAGCGAGGCCAGGAACATGGGACAGCTGGGTCAGAGATACAGCCAGGGAAACACAAAACAGAAACAGTAGGCTATTGGTGGGGAAATTGGAGAAACCTCTCGACTGTCCGAAAGATGGAACTGGGTCTTGCTGAAAAAGAGGCTATAGCTAAGCCGTACTCTCTGTACAGTGCAGTAGATCATTTCTCCCTCACTACATTCTCTGGAATCAATGTAAATCATAGCATGCATTAGTATCCTAAATGTTTTGACCTTTTAAATATTTGGTATATTTGGGTTAGTGCTGTATGGGACGTTGTTCTTTGTCAAATAGCATAGGGCAGCTGTTACACCGGTATACAAACTTTCCTCAACTTTGACCTCCTTTTCAAATTCCACTACAAAACTATGCAAAACAGTAAGCTCTAAAACAAACCATTCCGCACAAAACAGCCCATTACCCACATGCATATTTGGTGAACCAATAAGTCAATATAAGTGCTTTAAGTCGCTCCCGCTTCAGTAGCGTTAAATGATCCATGCAGCGAGAACAATCATGCCTCCTGAAGGCTTTTCCGACAACAATAACAACAACAACAGCCGCGTGTGTGCTCCCTCAACCTATTTCACTTTAGGCACTAATTGTTTAACACATGAGCCCTAGTCTTTGAAGTGCATTCCAAAGTTGGAATGGAACACTTGCCAATTAATTCATATTTGTTCCACTCCCCTCCCCGGACATCTTTGGCAGAGTTGTACACAGCCACGAAGGCTTTTCATGAGTAAGATTCAGTTGTACTTTTGATGTACTCTACAATACTTGTACACAACTAGTCTCGTAGCTGTAGGGCCTCATCGGTACAAATTAGTGGTTTTAGACTATCCTCTATATGCAGAAATGTAGTTTGGAGCTCCACAGTGTATTTTGGAGCTCCACAGTGTATTTTGGAGCTCCACAGTGTATTTTGGAGCTCCACAGTGTATTTTGGAGCTCCACAGTGTATTTTGGAGCACCACGTGCCACATACAGAATTCACTGACATCCCAGTTTGAAGATTGATGAGAAGCAGTCTGCAAATAGTCTAGCATCTGAGGATGGATGAGAAACAGCCTGCAAATAGAGTCTAGCAATCTGAGGGTTTAGGAGAAACAGTCTGTATATAGAGTCTAGCATCTGCCTGAGGAAAAACTAAGTATGAAGTGAAGACAACTTGCAGCTTAAGTGCAAACTTTAATGTGTGTATTAAATAGCCCAGGAGAATATGCCAAGGAAATATGAGTTCATTTTCAATCTAACATTTCCAATTCTGGGCACTTTATTATTGTGCACTATCATCAGGCAAAATATTTACAATTCTGCCTTGGTTAATAACTTGGCAGAACCAAACTGCTTTGAAATATTGTCAACTAGGCTACACATGTGTGATCATGTGGGGATAAGGCTATAAACAGAACCATTTGTCGAGCAAAAGTCATGAAATGCCTAGGTTTGAAACTCTCAATGATATTTGTCTGGCACAACACAGCAAGGCAACGAGCAAGGATGTAATTGGTGAGAACAGTCATTCAAGGTATGTGTGCATGGGCGTGCATGCGTGAGTGTGTGTATGTGTGTATGTGAGAGTGTCCATGCGTCTCTAGCTAGTAGCTATTTTGATATTTTCATTTTCTATTTTTATATTTAGAATTCTGATCAAATGTAAACACAAAAGTAGTACTTCAAAAGTGGTATGAAGAGAACAGACTCACTGCAGACAACCAGAGAGAGAATTGCTTTGTTCAGATCTATTTAGAGTTCTGTATGGGATTGGGTTAGAGTCTGTCTCACTTGAAGGAGAGGTTGAGTATACAGGGTTATTGTACGTAGAATGAATTTGTAAAACGACATGTCTCCATCGAGCAAGCTAGAAGCACTTCAAGCCATGCAGAAGAAATGACTACAGCAAGAAAGATGACTGTGTGTGTGTATGTGTGTGTGTCACCCTGACAGAGCTGGGCATCGCTCCATTCCATAGCCCACTAAATAAAAGCCATGAGCAAGCACAGACATGTATCACAAGAGCTGTCATAAACAGGAAATATACAGTACCAGTCAAAAGTTTGAACACATCTAATCATTCAAGGGCTTTTCATTATTTATACTATTTTCTACATTTGTAGAATAATAAACTATGAAATAACACATGTGGAATCATGTATTAACCAAAAAATGTGTTCAACATGTAAGGGATTTCCTCCTCTTCTTCCGAAGAGGAGAGGCGAAAAGGATCAGAGGACCAATATGCGGCGTGGTAAGTGTCCATGGTTCTTTTAATAAGAAATAGTACACATGAACAACTGAATACAAAAACAATAAACGTGGAATGAACGAAACCCAAAACAGTACCGTGTGGTGAAAAACACAGACACGGAAACAATCACCCACCAACACACAGTGAAACCCAGGCTACCTAAGTATGATTCTCAATCAGAGACAACTAATGACACCTGCCTCTGATTGAGAACCATACTAGGCCGAAACATAGAAATACCCAAATCAAAGAAAAACAAACAGACTGCCCACCCCAACTCACGCCCTGACCATACTAAATAATGACAAAACAAAGGAAATAAAGGTCAGAACATGACACAACAAATCAAAACATATTTGAGATTCTTCAAAGTAGCCACCCTTCGCCTTGACAGCTTTGCACACTCTTGGCATTCTCTCAACCAGCATCATGAGGAATGATTTTCCAACCGTCTTGAAGGAGTTCCCATATATGCTTAGCACTTGTTGGCTGCTTTTCCTTCCTCTCTGCAATCCAGCTCATCCCAGACCATCTCAATTGGGTTGAAGTCGGATGATTGTGGAGGCAAGGTCATCTGATGCAGCACTCCATCACTCTCCTCCTTGGTCAAATAGCCCTTACACAGCCTGGAGGTGTGTTTTGGGTCTGTTGAAAATCAATTCATAGTCCCACTAAGCGCAAACCAGATGGGATGGCATACCGCTGCTGAATGCTGTGGTAGCCATGCTGGTTAAGTGTGCCTTGAATTCTAAATAAATCACAGACAGTGTCACCAGCAAGCACCCCCCACACCTCCTCCTCCATGCTTCACGGTGGGAACCACACATGCAGAGATCATTAATTCACATACTCCACGTCTCATAAAGACATTGCTGTTGGAAGCAAAAATCTCAACTTTGGACTCATCAGACCAGATTTCCACCGGTCTAATGTGCACTGCTCGTGTTTCTTGGCCCAAGCAAGTCTCTTTTTATTATTGGTGTCCTTTAGTGATGGTTTCTTTGCAGCAATTCGACCATTAAGGCCTGATTCACACAGTTTCCTCTGAACAGTTGATGTTGAGATGTGTCTGTTACTTGAACTCTGTGAAGCATTTATTTGGGCAACAATTTCTGAGGCTCTAATGAACTATTTCTCTGCAGCAGAGGTAACTCTGGGTCTTTCTTTCCTGTGGCAGTCCTCATGAGAGTCACTTTCATCATAGCTCTTGATGTTTTATGTGACTGCACTTGAATAAACGTTAAAAGTTCTTGAAATTTTCCGTATTGACTGAGCTTCATGTCTTAAAGTAATGATGGACTGTCATTTCTCTTTGCTTATTTGAGCTGTTCTTGCCATAATATGGACTTCGTAGTTTACCAAATAGTGCTATCTTCTGTATACCACCCCTTCCTTGTCACAACACAACTGATTGGCTCAAACGCATTATGGAAAGAAATTCCACAAATGAACTTTTAACAAGGCACACCTGTTAATTGAAATGTATTCCAGGTGACTACCTCATGAAGCTGGTTGAGAGAATGCCAAGCATGTGCAAAGGTTGACTACTTTTTTTGGTTATTCCATATGTGTTATTTCATAGTTTTGATGTCTTCACTCTTCTAGTAAATATAAAGAAAAGTCCTGGAATGAGTAGGTGTGTCAACTTTTGACTGGTACTGTATAACAAAAAAAAACACAATGAGATAAAAATAAAAGCTTCACATGGGAATGGTTTTAGAGGAATGGTTTTAAGAACTTGCTTTGCTCTTTGTGCTGTGTTCCAGTTCGGGGGGGGGGGGGTTACTTGTTGAGAGGAAGCCATGCGTGAGCTGATGTCAAGCTGACACCAACAGAAAAAACTTGGAGGCTTAATCAGCTGTGCATATCCTGTCATCTACGATGCCTTTCATCGAGAACTGGAGAACCAGCTGGAGTCCCCACCTGACCCTCAACCATCAACTACAGAGAATAGTCTGCAGTTTATTTTTAACATCCATCCTGTGCTTGGTTCCCACTATAGGGCTGACCCGAACTGTACTGTGCTGGGTCAGATATTTTCTTTTCTTTACGCCCTCTTCAGCAACTATGTCGGATGCGTAACCAGGCCATCCTAGTACAGCTTGGCTTGGCTCAGCTCCGTTTGGCTCAGTAGTGTGAAAATGGTACTATAATACCCTCTGTGGAGGTGGTGGTGATTGCATAGCTACCTACTGCTGAGCTATTCTCATAACCTTCCCTCCTTTACTGGGCTGAGTTCATTACACTTCAAGGTGTTGAATGTAGCACTGTGAAAGCTGGTTTCTGTACTCCCATTGTCTGACTCTGATATACACTTTGTGTGAGATACACACTATGCACAGATAAAGATTGAGTGAAGGTGAAAGGGGGAGAGACACTTTTTTAGAAACAATATTAACACAACATGTAAAGTGTTGGTCCCATGTTTCATGAGCTGCAATAAAACATTCCAGAAAAAAACATTCCAGAAACATTCCAAAAATGTCAAATGTTGTGCACAAATTTATTTAAATTCCTGTTAGTGAGTATTTCCCCTTTGTTAAGATAATCCATCCACCTGACAGGTGTGGCATATCAAAAAGCTAATTCAACAGCATGATCATTACACAGGTGCACCTTGAGCTGGGGACAATAAAAGGCCATTCTAAAATGTGCAGTTCTGTCACACAACACAAATCCACAGATGTCTCAAGTTTTGAGAACGTGTGCAATTGGCTTGCTGACTGCAGGAATGTCCACCAGAACTGTTGCCAAAGAATGTAATGTTAATTTCTCTACCATAAGCCGCCTCCAACGTCATTTTAGAGAATTTGGCAGTACGTCCAACCAGTCTCACAACTGCACACCACATGTTACCCCGCCAGCCCAGGACCTCCACATCCGGCTTCTTTACCTGTCTGAGACCAGCCATCCGGACAGCTGATGAAACTGAGGAATATTTGTCTGTAATAAAGCCCTTTTGTGGGGAAAAACTCATTCTGATTGGCTGGGCCTGGCTCCCCAGTGGGTGGGCCTATGGGCCTATGCCCTCCCAGGCCCACCAATGGCAGCGCCACTGCCCAGTCATGTGAAGTCCATAGATTCGGGCCTAATGAATTTATTTCAATTGACTGATTTCCTATATGAACTGTAACTCAATAAAAATCATTGAAATGATTGCATGTTATATTTCTATTTGTGTAATAATTTGTAGACTGCAAATTGACTGCAAGGATCCCAAACAGATATAACATTTGACTAAAACATAACCATTTCAAACCTTGCTTACATTTTTATACAATCACATCTCTCTCTATTATGCTTGGGAATACCTGGGAAAAGATTTCCAAAATTAAAATCTCTTGTAGGTGATTTAGTGATGTTTTAAGTCTTGTTATGTCCAACAGCAAAAAAAAAATATCAACTGTGGGCAAAATTCTGCCCACGGGCCACCAGTTGTAGAACCCTGCTTTGGATTGTATAAAGGATGCAAGAGCTCACAAGATCAAAATACAGTCAAAAGAGTGATATGATTATGTTGTGAATGTGATGCAAGTTGTACAGTAGGCTATTCATGTACATTGAAATACTGACCTAAAATTCACTTGTCAATAGTAATAAAATTTAAAAAACAGGTTAAACTAGCATATTTCTCAAGTCCCAGTGATTAAATGTGTGGAACCGAGACTGACTGCTGTACATGGGTGTTAGACATGAACTATACAGCAAAGAGACAGTCCTGCTTCACAGGCCATACACTGTATGGTTCAGTAGTTCACACTGGTTAAATGATGTGAGAATCACAAGATCAGAGTTGATTAACACACGACAACGGGCTTCTATTGTGCACCAGTGCCCTTAATGCCCATAGGAAGCCTGCAATTCAACAACTGAAAACAAGTCATTTTCCTAAAAAGGTAGATAGATCCCACTGGGATTTAATAAAGTCTACTCCATGTCTCTTATCTCTCTGATGTTCACATGTGAATCGAGTTTGTTTGAAAGACAACCCACCCACTGAGACGGGTTGGGAAGGGCTTCTACACTCCTCTACGGTAATGATCTTCCTACCTCCAGTGCGGTGGTGTGTTGCTGGGTTTGTGCCAGGTGGATATGTGTCACCTTGCCGATGCCTCGGTGGCCTACGTTATATGATGATTTATTGTATAGGGTGATTTATGGCACACCCGAGGAGGTGGTAGAAATCAAATGACTTTAAAGTGGTGATGGTGGAGAGCAGCAGCAGTAGTGGTACTGTATGGTATTTAAATAGAGTACTACAGTACAGAAAGACAGTGGACCATCGGCATTCTGGGTAAGATCGGCTAAGGTATGTTGAACACAGAGAGATACTAGAGTCACGCTAAAGTCCTATTTCCGATTATCTCTGTTTGGGTATGAAATGGATTTGAGGGTTGTCATGGAGAAAAGTAGCAAACTCTCCATCCCTAACTCTTTGGGATGCCAGTGACAGGAAGTCGTTTGATATTGACAGTGAAAAATGGACTGGCTGCTGAAAAGCTGTATTCTTATTGTCCACTACAGTTTTTTTTTGTCAGAGAATAGCCTGTACACTGATTCCATTGACACTGCTGACCAATATGAAGCCTAAAGACACTCTGCGTTCTGGCTCTTCCTTCCAAAACTGACATAAAGGACATTTATACAGGTACATACAGTCAGGGGAGCGAATATTCAAATAAAATGTTCAAGCACACTCCATCCAATTTCATATCATACTGCATGGACCTCCCTAAGATCTTTCATTTTCCGTGAGGGGGGTTCTCTCTGTATCTCCACTGCCTGGTAAATGAACTGACACTGTTTGGCAGCCTCCGCATGCAAACGAGTGCATTCATGAGTCATGAGACACCAAGCAGACAAATAGACGGTGGTTGGTGCCAATGTACTGTACCACCAGTAATATCCATCACCCTGATTCTGCCCTCAGATAGAAAATGACTACTACAGTGAACAGATTTACTGAAATACGCCATGCTGTTATTTGGAATGTGGATCCCCAGCTGACTATCTCTCTGCTGACCACTAGCCTATATGGAGAACTGAGGAACCTTATTCTATAAGTAGACGTTGCCTGTATTCAGCTGGAACTACTGTGCATGTGCAGCATCCCATAACGAATCAAATTAAGTGGAATGTCAAGGGCTAACAGAGCTCCCTTTCTTGCGTTGCATGAAAAGGAATAGTTTTATGCCTTCAATTTGTCTCCAGACCCCCTCACATATTCTTGCACTCTAACAAAAGCCTGTCGGGGGAAAGAAAAAAAACCTGCTTCTGGCAAAGAAAGAAAATCTCATTTGAAATGTAGAAATTGTATTCATCTCTAGGATTCCAAGAGAGGGGTAGCGTGCGGTACCGTATCTTGGTTTGATGAAAACGTATGCGATAACATCAATTACCTCCTAGGGGAGGTTCTCCATTTCAGTCTGGCCTGTGCCTCTAACACACTCCTTTGAGGATTAGAATGCATATAAGATGATGTGCAGAGTGATACTTTCTCTGAGTAATATGGGGGAATAACTCCTGAAATTCCAGCCATCCCAGTTTTCTAAATGTGGGCTGAATAGAAAGAAGGATGGAAAATATCACAGGCTGCCTCACCATTAACAAGTAAATAGAGAGAGAGAGCAATATGAGTACACATGTAAGATCTACATTTGAGTCAGTTTGCTACAGTGGGAAAATATTCCTGCAGCAACAGGAAATGTGAATTATTGTGTGGATTATAATTCATGGACATTTCAATGTTTTGTAGGGGATCATTCATTTTTCGACCAAAATGCAGCGTGGTATGTGATCATGATGATTTTTTAATTAAAGAGAACACTGAATACAAAACAAATAACGACCGTGAAGCTATAATGAGAACTGTGCTGACACAAGCAACTAACATAGACAATCACCCACAACCCACAATGACAAAACAGGCTACCTAAATATGGCTCCCAATCAGAGACAATGACTAACACCTGCCTCTGATTGAGAACCATATCAGGCCAAACACAGAAACAGACAAACTAGACATCCAACATAGAATGCCCACTCAGATCACACCCTGACCAAACAAAACATAGAGACATACAAAGCAAACTATGGTCAGGGTGTGACAACAAGTTTCACGCTGTCCTGTACTGTAGGGAAGTTCTCCTGCAACAGGGTGAACGAATTAAGATCCTACATCTGTATTCTCATCTGTTATTGGCGAGCTCTGACTCTTGACTGTCTTCATATTGACTGACCATAGGGGACAGACACGGGAGATTGTAAAACAACAGACATTACAGTAAAACCATGTGTAATGTAAAGTAATCATCCGTATTCAGAAAAAGCTGTGCAGTGCGCTCTCTGCCAAATGGCCTGCACGTACACAAACGTATCAGGACAGATCATTTCCTAAAAGCTCTGTCCTCTCCTCCTCTAAAGAGGAAAAACAGATGTGATGATGTGAGCAGTTGTGTCACTCCAATGTCTTTGGAGATTTAAGTAGTTTATGAGGCCATAATGGCCCATTTTACATTTGTTAAGCTTTTTTTTTTATTTTTTTTGTTTTTATTACCAACATATGTTCCTCATTTTATGATAGCTTAAATAGAGGCCGTTTTCTGACAGAAAATCCCTCGTGTTCTGGTGGGGGGGGGGCAAATATTTTTAAGCTATTTTGCCTTGTAAAAGTTTATTGACTGAGAAAATTATGTTATGGCTTTAGAAGCTTCTGATAGGCTAATTGACATCATTTGAGTCAATTGCAGGTGTACCTGTGGATGTATTTCAAGGCCTACCTTCAAACTCAGTGCCTCTTTGCTTGACATCATGGGAAAATCAAAAGAAATCAGCCCAGACCTCAGAAAAGAAATTGTGGACCTCCACTCCTTGGGAGCAATTTCCAAGCGCTTGAAGGTACCACATTAATCTGTACAAACAATAGTACACAAGTATAAACCCCATGGTACCACGCAGTCGTCATACCAATCAGGAAGAAGATGCATTCTGTCTCCTAGGGATGAACGTACTTTGGTGAGAAAAGTGCAAATCAATCCCAGAACAACAGCAAAGGACCTTGTAAAGATGCTGGAGGAAACAGGTACAAAAGTATCTATATCCACAGTAAAACGAGTCCTATTTTGACATAACCTGAAAGGCATTTCAGCAAGGAAGAAGCCACTGCTCCGAAACCGCCATAAAAAAGCCAGACTATGGTTTGCAACTGCACATGGGGACAAAGATGAATGATGAATGTCTGATGAAACAAAAATATAACTGTTTGGACATAATGACCATTGTTATGTTTGGAGGAAAAAGGGAGAGGCTTGCAAGTCAAAGAACACCATCCCAACCGTGAAGCACGGGCTGGCAGCATCATGTTGTGGGGGTGCTTTGCTGCAGGAGGGACCGGTGCACTTCACAAAATAGATGGCTTCATGAGGCAGGAAAATTATGTGGATATATTGAAGCAACATCTCAAGACATCAGTCAGGAAGTTAAAGCTTGGTCGCAAATGGGTCTTCCAAGTGGACAATGACCCCAAGCATACTTCCAAAGTTGTGGCAAAATGGCTTAAGAGGAGGTGCTCTTATTCTCCATGGACTTCTATAAAGGGTGTCATTCTAAGAAACATGGTATGAATCTCTTATCGTCTGTATTTCTCTATTAAGAGATCTTGCATTCCTACAGACAGCTAGGCAAAAGCAGAAAGCTTCTGGGTTGTGCATTTGGGTTAAACTGAGATTGCATCCCAACCATAAAGCGCGTACAGTGGCTCGGGGCACAGAGAGATGCATGGCATGATGCACTGTATGAGACTCCCTAAAAATAGCAGGTAATCTGTCATATTTCTGTTTTCAATGTGTGACAAACGAGGAACTTGATAATGGGAGGATCAGACAGATGAGAGGAGAGAGGCAGGAGGGTTTGATAAAGAGGAGAGACTGCATCTGAAGATCAAACCAGTTCAGTGTCTGAAGGGGTTAAGGTATTGATGATAAGATGTGTGTTTGCATGATCAGGAAGCAAACGGAATTCAACATACTCAATAAAGTTAAGATACAAAAAAACTGCTGAAGGATGTATCATAATAAACGTGAGTTTGGCAAACTAAGTTGCTCCATTATGCATGCTACACCGCAAATGCATGAATCAAAGCTTCCTATGCTAAATCTTACTTACTCGACAACTAGAAACCAGCCCTCCGACAAGATCTCATTGGTGCATGAGGTCTCACTGTGAAATGAAATGTGGAGAGAGGGATCAAAGAGATAGAGAAATGTGGAGGGAGAGAGGGGAGGAGTGAAAGAGGGGATTGAGAGATGAGCGGTGAAAGTGGAGAGATGGAAAAAGGGAGTGAGAGACAGAATAAGAGACATATGACAGAGACAGATAGATTGTTTCAATATGGGTAAGGCAGAAAGGAGAGTAAAGAGGGTATGAAGAAAATGTAAATGAATAGAGTGAGAGAGAGTGAGAGAGAGAGGCCGGGGACACCACAGCACGGCTCAGGCCTGGCTGGAACAGAAAAGTCCAAAGAAGCCAAATCAGCCATCTATACATAAGCGACTGACTCACTCCATCTCTCGATACATTCCATGTGAGATTACTGGAAATGTTTCAACCTAAAAAGGCACATGGCTAATACATAGAGGAGAATGATCCTTATAATTTCTCAAACATTCATAGATGATAGCAGTCTCCATCTAGTCGCGGCCAAAAGTTTTGAGAATGACACAAATGTGAATTTCCACAAAGTTTGCTGTTGACATTCGTCAGATATTACTATGGAATACTCAGTATAATTACAAGCATTTCATAAGTGTCAAAGGGTTTTATTGACAATTACATGAAGTTGATGCAAAGAGTCAATATTTTCAGTGTTGAACCTTCTTTTTCAAGACCTCTGTAATCCGCCCTGGCATGCTGTCAATTAACGTCTGGGCCACATCCTGACTGACGGCAGCCCATTCTTGCATATTCAATGCTTGGAGTTTGTCAGAATTTTTGTGTTTGTGTTTGTCCACCCGCCTCTTGAGGATTGACCACAAGCTCTCAATGGGATTAAGGTCTGGGGAGTTTCCTGGCCTTGGACCCAAAATATTGATGTTTTGTTCCCCGAGGCACTTAGTTATCACTTTTGCCTTATGGCAAGGTGCTCCATCATGCTGGAAAAGGCATTGTTCGTCACCAAACTGTTCCTGGATGGTTTGGAGAAGTTGCTCTCGGAGGATGTGTTGGAACCATTCTTTATTCATGGGTGTGTTCTTAGGCAAAATTGTGAGTGAGCCCACTCCCTTGGCTGAGAAGCAACCTCACACATGAATGGTCTCAGGATGCTTTACTGTTGGCATGACACAGGACTGATGGTAGCGCTCACCTTGTCTTCTCCGGACAAGCTTTTTTCTGGATTCCCCAAACAATTGTAGAGGGGATTCATCAGAGAAAATGAGAGAAAAAAATGAGAGAAAATGACTTTACCCCAGTCCTCAGCAGTCCAAGCACTGAAGCCTTCTTCACAACAATTGAACCGCTCTCCTCGAAGTTCTTGATGATCCGATAAATAGTTGATTTAGGTGCAATCTTACTGTCAGCAATATCCTTGCCTGTGAAGTCCTTTTTGTGCAAAGCAATGATGACGGCACGTTTTTAATTGCAGGTAACCATGGTTGACAACGGAAAAACTATGATACCAAGCACCACCCTACTTTTGAAGCTTCCAGTCTGTTATTCGAACTCAATCAGCATGACAGAGTGATCTCCAGCCTTGTCCTCGTCAACACTCACACCTGTGTTAACGAGAGAATCACTGACATGATGTCAGCTGGTCTTTTTGTGGCAGGGCTGAAATGCAGTGGAAATGTTTTTGGGGTGTCATCAAGGCAAAGGGTAGCTACTTTGAAGAATCTCAAATATAAAATATATTTTGATTTGTTTAACACTTTTTTGGTTACATGATTCCATATGTGTTATTTCATAGTTTTGATGTCTTCGCTATTATTCTACAATGTAGGAAATAGTAAAAATAAAGAAAAACCCTTGAATGAGTAGGTGTTTTTGACTGGTACTGTATGTATTGGATAACGGCACAATCATTTGGCCTTTTTTGGGCTTGGGCTCATTAAATGTCTTTAATGTATGGCCCATCAAGCTTATGTAGCATCGGGCTTGAATTGTCTGTCAAAGCTCTAATCAAATCTACTGTAGACATAGGCCTATTTATATGCTTTATAATGCCATTGAATTCAACTTCTGGCTTGGAAACACCAGGTTACCTGGAAGAAAAGTGATTTATTCTCAGGATGGAACATTTGTAAAATATTCAACCCTAATCCAAACGAATCCATAAAACAAATCTCTGTACAATTTATATTCCGCAGGAGTATAGTCTTGTTTTTAAACAGAATATTGCTATCTCGCTATACAGCGACTTTGACATATGCAATCCCTGCCTTGAGCAGATATTAATGACTGGAAAACATGATCCATGGGTCTGTGCTTCAAAGGGAATATTCTTTAATTTCCCATCAAGAATAACAGATGATACAAATGTTTATTGCTTTTCTCCTCCTGTGCAGCAGAGGACATGCATTATTCACAGATTCCACTGTGGCATGGTGTGGTCCAAATCATCCCCAAAACAAATTGCTTCATAATTACTTAGTATATCAATGTGTTGCCTGACATCACTCATTCCCTCCCAGATAAGATATGACAGATCATGAAGACTCTAGGCTTAAAGCACATGGTAGATTTATGCTACTGGCTGGGTTTCTGAAATTACAGCAAGGCACTTAACGGGCTATACCACAACCACCAACACTCTGTATGTTTTACCTATGCTGTGGCACAACAGTGTTTCTTATGGGGCCTGGTCATTTATGTAGGAAGCATGTAAACAATTGGAATTATATGATTTATGAAAGATTTGTAGGAATGCATTGGAGTGCAAAGATGTCTGTGTGCATGTGTGTCTGTGTAAGAACATTTAGTGAGTTCGCTGACTCGGATACAAAGCTGAGTGACTCTTCCTGACCTAAGAAAATGATTTTACTTAATGGCTCAGGGTTTAACACAACCCCATTCACCTGTACTTGATCTGACAGAGATCTCTCCGTAAAGTGGCCTATGATTCATATCCATCACCGACACATTGGTATCAAGAACCAGGGACTAAGCCGCCTGCCCAGTAACAGAACACCGCTATTAGCTTACCACTAACTGCTCTCTGATTCCAGAAGGGTCTACAACGGTATGACCAAGGTTTCAAGATACAGTGAAATGCCTTTCTTGCAAGATCAAAATCCAACAATACAATATTTACAATGTGCAGGGATACTGGAGTGATAGAGGTACATTTGTATAGGGGATGGTGACTAGGCATCAGGATATATGATAAACATAGAAGCAGCAGCGTAAATGAAGATCGTATGTAAGGGTGTGTGTGTGTGTGTGTGTGTGTGTGGAGAGTCAGTATAAATGTGTGTGCATGTTATGTGTGTGTTGGAGTTTCAGTGTGAGTGAGCGTATATAGTCCATATAGTGTGCATAGAGAGAGTGCAACAAAAAAATACAGGGGTCAACTCAGATAGTCCATGAAGCCATTTTGTTAGCTATTTAGCAGGTTCATGGCTTGGGGATAGAAGATGATCTGGAACCTGTTGGTGTCAGACTTGCATCGGTACCGCTTGCCGTGCGGAAGCATAGAGGCTGGAGTCTTAACGATTTTCTGGGCCTTTCACACCACCTGATATATAGAAGTCCTGGTATAGAAGCACGGTCCCAGTGATGTACTGGGCTGTCAGCACCACCCTCTGAAGTGCCATGCGATCGAGGGCGGTGCTGTTGCCATACCAAGCAGTGATGCAGCCAGTCAAGATGCTTTCAACGGTGCAGCTGTTGAACTTTTTGAGGTTTAGAGGGCCCATGCCAAACTTGTTCAACCTCCTGAGGGGGAAGAGGCGCATAGGAACTAGCTAAAGGAGCTGTGATCTGCAACACATCATTACCAGGCCTCTCCATAGAGGCACTGGAGGAGACAGACGCCTCCAGAGATCCCCCCCCCCCCCCCACCTCCTCCCTCTCCTCTCCCTCCCCTAGGAGGAGGTGCTTCAGTTAAACGGTGCCGGCCAGGGACGTGTGGAGGCAGTTTGTTTACAGATCCTATTACTCTGACGCGGCAGGCTCTAAATTAGCTGTCCCTTAGTGCGACACTAATCGTCTCTGAGCCCTGGCTGTGAGGGATACCTCACCGCCAGCACCAACAGCAGGTGGGGCCCACGGGGAGAAGGGAAGGATGGGTGAGGGGTAAAGGGGGTAAGGGCGGGGAGGGCAGAGGGCAAGCCGGATAGTTAGCTGTACACCTTCACCCCAGTGAACCCCATGCACAACCCCATCTCCGGGTCTTTGATAATGTCATCATTATGTCATCATTTGATAATGTACACTACATGACCACAATTATGTGCACAACTGCTCGGCAAAAATCTATTTCCAAAGTCATGGGCATTAATATGGAGTTGGTCCCCCCTTTGCTGCTATAACAGCCTCCACTTTTCTGGGAAGGCTTTCCACTAGACGTTGGAACATTGCTGCGGGGATTTGCTTCCATTCAGCCACAAGAGCATTAGTGAGGTCGGGCAGTAATGTTGGGCGATTAGGCCTGGCTCACAGGCCTCACACTCGGCATTCCAATTAATTCCAAAGGTGTTCGATGGGGTTGTGGTCGGGGCTCTGTGCAGGCCAGTCAAGGTCTTCCACACCGATCTCGACAAACCATTTCTGTATGGAATTCACTTTGTGCTCAGGGGCATTGTCCTGCTGAAACAGGAAAGGACCTTACCCAAACTGTTGCCACAAAGTTGGAAGCACAGAATTGTGTAGAATGCCATTGTATGCTGTAGCATTAGGTTTCCCTTCACTGGAACTAAGGGGCCTAACCCGAATCATGAAAAACAAACCCAGACCATTATACCTCCTCCACCAAACTTTACAGTTGGCAGTATGCATTTAAGCAGGTAGCATTTTCCTGGCATCTGCCAAACCCAGATTCGTCCGTCGGACTGCCAGATGGTGAAGCGTGAGTCATCACTCCAGAGTAAACATTTCCACAGTAAAACGGTGGCGAGCTTCACATGACTCCAGCTGATGCTGGCTTTGCGCATGGTGATCTTAGGCTTGTGTGTGGCTGCTGTTTTTTCTTGTGCTGATGTTGCTTCCAGAGGCAGTTTGGAAGTCAGTAGTGAGCGTTGCAACCGAGGACAGATGATTTAAACGTGCTACGCGCATCAGCACTCGGCGGTCCCATTCATGCTTGTGTGGCCTACCACTTTGCGGTTGAGCCGTTGTTGCTCCTAGATGCTTCACAATAACTGCACTTACAGTTGACTGGGGCAGCTCTAGCAGGGCAGAAATTTGATGAACAGACTTATTGGAAACGTGGCATTCTATAACAAGGCCATTCTACTGTCTATGGAAGTTGCATGGCTGTGCGCTCAATTTTATACAGCTATCATCAACAGTTGTGGATTGAAATAGCCAAATCAACTAATTTGAAGGGCTGTCCACATATTTTTGTGTATATATACTGTACATAATATATCATCTAAAAGCACAAACATAGGCCAACTTGCTATCTGTTTTTCTAAAAACCAAATACAAGGGTGGATTAAGAAGCTACTGCTCGTCTAGTCATCAGAAGACAGATGTGTATTTCCAACAGTGCACATGATGTGTTGCCTATGGCAAAAATATCACCCCAATTGTGACTCATTAATGAGTGGGGCCCAGGTCTTTGGATTTGAACCCGGGTGGGAACACACACTTAGGTGTTATGAAGAATGAGAATCAGGACATTCTTTTGTTCTTCTCTGCCATCGTTGGCATCTGCCTGCGCTAATTAGCACTGCCTAGAGGCTCTATGGCTAGCTAGCACTGCCCATTTTTGGTTTCATGGGTTAATGCCATCAGACAACCTCAATATGTGAATTGTAAGTGGTATGCGTAGTATGCAAATCACATATTTTCATATGTGGTTGTTTGTAAGTCACTCTAAATAGGAGTGTCTGCTAAATAAAGCAAATGTAAAAGTATGCACTGTAGACATATACTCAAGTGAACAGAGATCTAACAGAGATCTATGAGTGTACATCCAACCGATTGATCCGGGAGGACAAGCACCATAGTGATTCCTTTTCACACACACTATACATCCTGGATCAATTTTCTCTCTGATCTTTGTATCCAGATCTTTGCATCTGATCTTCGTATCCACTAGCAGCAGGGTTGGGGAGTAACGGATTACATGTCATCCGTTACATGTAAGGGATGATTAAAAAAACGGTAACTGTAATCCGTTACGAACAAAAAATATTGTAATCAGATTACAGATACTTTTGAAAAACTAGATGATTACTTCGAGGATTACTTTCAAATTCAAAAAGGAAGTCTGCGAAAAACATCTTTGACACTTCTCTGTTTTCTCAATGACATTAAAATCAACATGGAAAAAAGGCACAATTTTAAGTGTGTTCCACCTGAGTGAGTCTGACCACAAGTCAGAGTCTACTATGATGACACACCAAATGGGTTTGATGGATGCGGGTAAAGAGAAGGAATAGGCTTTTGTAGGCTACAGTCCAAGCTATGTCTTCCAGTGGTGCGACTGTTGTCGGCATCCAAAGATTATCCAGGTAAGGATGACAGTGATGTAGTCTACAGCAATGCAGATATCACTTATTATTGGTATCTACATAGCGCAATGATGTGAATCACACTGCTGCTCTCTCATCTAGCTATTTGTGCTTTACGGATTGTGGTTGTTGTGGATGGCTGTTCACAAATCTAAATGTATATTTGAACCCAATGATTGTTGAATTCAGGAAGTTTAAGCTGCCCATTGATTAGAAACCAGTGGACAGCCTGTGAAGCTGCATAGTGTGGATCCCAGCCCATGGAATAAAAGTAGGACTTTTATTGCTCAATATAATTCACGCTGATAAAAGAAATACATCCATAGGCCTAATGGACACACCTAATGGACACACGCTCAAACTCGCACACTTTTGATAGACTTTAAGGGGCACTCTGAAGTTGCTACATCCATTTTTGGACGTATAAAATATATATATTAATGTAAAGATATAATTTAATCGTATTATTATTATTTAATTTTTTTAAATTACCCCTTTTTCATGGTATCCAATTCTTTAGTAGCTACTATCTTGTCTCAACGCTACAACTCCCATACGGGCTCGGGAGAGACGAAGGTCGAAAGTCATGCGTCCTCCGATACACAACCCAACCAAGCCGCACTGCTTCTTATCCAACCTGGAAGCTAGCCGCACCAATGTGTCGGAGGAAACACCATGCACCTGGCAACTGTGGTTAGCGCGCACTGCACCCGGCCCGCCACAGGAGTCACTGGTGCACGATGAGACAAGGATTTCCCTACCGGCCAAATCCGGACGACGCTAGGCCAATTGTGCGTCGCCCCACGGACCTCCCGGTCGCGGCCGGTTATGACAGAGCCTGGGCGCGAACCCAGAGTCTCTGGTGGCACAGCTGGCGCTGCAGTACAGTGCCCTTAACCACTGCGCCACACGGGAGGCCCTTAATTGTATTATTATATGTAGTAGAAAGCGATGGGTTAGAAGAAGCCTACATAACCAACCCATAATGTTAAAATATGTAAACTTTAACATTGATTTATCCTGCAATAGATGTCGTTCAATTGGTAACACACATTTTTATCTTCTTCTAACGCCTCTTAAGCGGAAAGTAATCTAAAAGCAACGGAATGTAATCAGATTACACTACTGAGTTTGTGTAATCCAAAAGTTACATTACTGATTACAATTTTGGACAGGTAACGGATTACATTTAGAAAGTAACCTACCCAACACTGACTAGCAGTAATCAAAAAGGAAATAGTGAACTGTATTGTTGTCTATGTATGCCTTGTTCTCTACAGTATGTAACCTCTTCCAGTAGGATCTGGCGCTGGGTTGGTTGAGTGGTATGTTCGTTTTCTTTAGTGTCTCCTAGGAGTCCAAGTCCAGCTGTGTTGTGTGTTGGGTCATGCGGTCTTGCTCTACATTTCTTCTCTCCAGAGGCTGGACTCTAACAGATATGGGTCGGAGTTGTGAGGAATGAGTGGTATGAGACACAGCCAAGTAGCACCTCTGCTAACAGTCTGCTAGACTACCAATGACTCATATGGAGATGGCAGCAAATACTTTACACTGTTCCACAAACCTATGGTGTGCTAAGGAATTTAGATAGGGTATGGGGCTTGTAGCTACCAAGGAATGAATTGAACTAAGAAGTCATCATCCACTTCCTCTGACAACTGAAGGATCTGGTTTCAACCTTTTATTTAAGTGATAATGCCCAAGAAACCGGTGTTTGGAAGATATATTGGCACGGGTGTTGTTAGGCCCGAGACGAAATCGAGTTGCTAGAGACACGACCCAGTCGTTCAGTCTTTTTGTTCTGTATCTATGGAAGCGACCCAGTCGTTCTTTACAAACTTTCCATTGCAATACTGGCTGACAACGTTCTTATCCCTTGTTTGCTAGCTAGCCAACTACGGCTAACTTACAGTCACGTCAAAAAGTGCAGCCGGAATAACAGAAAAGTAGAGGCATTTTCATTAGTTTAAGCTGTTTCCTAGTGACATTTTTTGGGGTACAACCATAACAATGACCTAATAAGGCGCGATTTCACCTGGCATAGAAAATTTGCTCACTTGTCAGGACACTGTTGTGGAAAGGAGATAGCCAACAACACAGCTAACACAATCACTTCAAACTGAAGCTGGAAAGACTGCAAACAAGCTGCACTTTATTTTGTTTTTGACATTTCTTTGTATGTATCCATAAAAATGATGCCAGATGACTGGCTGAGAAACGCTGCTTGCCTGCCTGTCTGTCTCGTCCCGACTCCCAACACATTCATTACTACTGGACAGCTGGAGATAGAATTTGAATATTGAAACAATGTCGCAAATGCCGGAGAGACAGACAGCAAGGTTTATAGAAACCTCCACTGTTGAAAGCTACATGTTAGTGTAAAAGAAATGTGAGATAATGTATAGATGCTTTTTATAGTGGAGATCAAGTTTATAAATTGCCTGGCTGGGCTGATGAGACAGTGGATTGCACAGTCAGATGGAACAGAGTTAATAAGCATTTTGACATCATAGATTTAGCCGGTGGTAAGTTGTGTAATAGACACCGGCTGGAAAGCGGTTTTAACCAATCAGCACTCAGGATTAAACCCACCCGTTGTATAATTTCCATCAAATCCTGTTGTGCGGAGCTTTCCCCTGTTCTCTACCAATGTGCTTATGTGCTTATACAAACTGTATAACAGAGAGCATTTGCAATTTATTGCAGATAAATTTCAACCTCAGACAGACAATGTGTTAATTGGAGCGGCTGTCGGACACCTCTGACTTCAATGTTGTGAATAGAGGATTCATCACCTCATTATCGCAACACTGCTTCACTTTGGCAGCAATGCCCATTGTTCCAGCAGATTAGCACAATGAAATGTGGTTGAATTGAGTTCTAATAAAGATTTAGTGGTTTCCGTGTACTAGGAATCTCCAAACTATTACATATCCAAGCTGAAAGCTGATTACCCAAAGTGCCTTTCAGCATTCAATAAGGAGCGTATTTTTCAATAACCAATAGATTAATGACTATTACAATAATCCAGCATTCAAATGACTGTAAGGATAATTAACTAGTGGTTGCTGTATGGCAAGCGGAATTACATCATTTGGATATTGGCCTTTGTTAAACTGCAATGGGTTCACTGGATAGCTAGCTACTGTAGGCAGTTGGAATCCACAATCCACACCGCACTGCAAAAGCTTATAGGCCCTAATGTTTTTCTTTGACGGTCTCTGGCTTATCATATCGTTTCAGGAAAAAACTAATTATCCGGAGAAAAGCCAATGTGAAACGGAGCAGAGAGACTGTGTCCTGGTAATGGATAATAGGTTTGGGTGGAAAATGTGAATCCTATCCACTCAAGAGGGTGTCTATCGATCATTAGCAGAGCTGTGCCTGATGATGAGATGTCTATCTCTGTTGAGGTATAGATGGCTTTATCAAATACTCACATGCCCCCACTAGTTCATTTATCGTTCCTCCATAATCCATTCACAACCATTAGTAATTCACAGAACATGAACATGGCGGACGAACATGTAAGGTGTATACAGTAGGCCTGGATGCCTGGTTGTTTGAAATCACTAAATCCTGTGCATGGTCAGCCATTGTTTATGATGCTAGAGTGCTGTCTGGCATTTGGTACAGACTCTTGATATTTTGAGCCGAGAATGTTTATATGCAAACCGCACTGCAGCATTACACATAAGGTCATATGGCTGACAGTTTTGTTCCTCATTGACAGCCATAACAATGTTTACTTGATAGTGTAGCAAATATAACGCTTACTAAGCAAACATTCAATTCAAATCTAGCTACTGGTAAAACAGAAACAGACATCAGACATTAGTTAGGCTTAAGCACCAGGCACATGAATATGCTACTGGTCAATAGCCAACAGTAAGTGGCCTATAGGGTTGGCAGGAGGAAACACTACCCTGACCAGAGTCCAGATTACATTTGCCAGACTGGATCTGCAATAGTGATGGATGGATGCATAGAGAGAGGCAGAGAGAGAGGCAGAGAGAGAGAGAAGGAGAGAGGGAGGGAGAGAGAGAGAGAGAGAGAGAGAGAGAGAGAGAGAGAGAGAGAGAGAGAGAGAGAGAGAGAGAGAGAGAGAGAGAGAGAGAGAGAGAGAGAGAGAGAGAGAGAGAGAGAGAGAGAGAGAGAGAGAGAGAGAGAGAGAGAGAGAGAGAGAGAGAGAGAGAGAGAGAGAGAGAGAGAGAGAGAGAGAGAGAGAGAGAGAGAGAGAGAGAGAGAGAGAGAGAGAGAGAGAGAGAGAGAGAGAGAGAGAGAGAGAGAGAGAGAGAGAGAGAGAAGGAGGGAGAAAACCCGTAGTACAGGAGACAGCAGATGGTGGGGATTATTCGGGACTAAAATACTCAGCGATCCACTGAGGGAGGCCAGAGACATAAATCGCAACAAGACTCCATCTGCTAGAAATACCCATAAAGGCAGGACGAACCGTTCAATCGACTAGCATGCCTCTGCGTCTATAGATATCCCTGTTGTTGTTGTTGTTTTTGCTTCACACCGTCCGTGCTGACTCATTACAACAATAAATACTAGAAGTAATAATATGAGAATAACAGCCGTGCCCAGGGGAACTAAAGGGCCAAAAGGGGAAGGGAATTCCAAACAGTGTCATTAGGACTGTCCCTACAGATTATTAGAGCACTATTACTAGTGTCCACACAAACACACTCTCCATTTACCATGATAAGGACCAGCTCTATGCTAAAGCCAACGTCACCATGGTAAACACTATGTAGTCAATGTGATTAAACTGATTATGGCTGTTTGCACACTGATTATGTACAGCAAGGTCCTTTATTATTGGCACCCTTGATGAATATGAGCAAAAAAGACTGTATAAAATAAATAATACAAATATTGAGCTAAATTGTACGCAAAAAAAAAGGGAAATGACATTATTTCATAATAAAACAATTGCTCAGAGAAAGAGATTTTGTTTAACAAGTAATAAAAACAAAACTCAAAAAGATAGGCCAAAATTATTGGCACTCTTGTTTTCAATACTCTAGCATCCTCCCCTTGCGAGGATAATGACAATGAGCCTTTAATTAAAAACATATATACAGTACCAGTCAACAGTTTGGTCACACCTACTCATTCAAGGGTTTTTCGTCATTTCTACTAATAATAGTGAAGACATCTAAACTATGAAATAACACATATGGAATCATGTAGTAACCAAAAAAGTGCATTTTATATTTGAGATTCTTCAAAGTAGCCACACTTTGCCTTGATGACAGCTTTGCACACTCTTGACATTCTCTCAACCAGCTTCATGAAGTAGGCACCTGGAATGCATTTCAATTAACATGTGTGCCTTTTTAAAAGTTCATTTGTGTAATTCATTCCCTTCTTAATGCGTTTGAGCCAATCAGTTGTGTTTGACAAGGTAAGGGTGGTATACAAAAGATAGCCCTATTTGGTAAAAGACCAAGTCCATATTATGGCAAGAACAGCTCAAATAAGCAAAGAGCAACAACAGTCCATCACTACTTTAAGACGTGAAGGTCAGTCAATCCGGAACATTTCAAGAACTTTGAACGTCTCTTCAAGTACAGTCGCAAACACCATCAAGCACTATGATGAAACTGGCTCTCATGACGACCGCCACAGGAAAGGAAGACCCAGAGTTACCTCTGCTGCAGAGGATAAGTTCATTAAGTTGCTTTCGAGTGGCGCAGCGGTCTAAGGTACTGCATCTCAGTGCTTGAGGCGTTACTACAGACACCCTGGTTTGAATCCAGGCTGTGATTGGGAGTCCCATAGGGCGGCGCACAATTAGCCCAGGCCGTCATTGTAAATAAGAATTTGTTCTTAACTGACTTTCCTAGTTAAATAAAAATTAAATAAATTACACCTCAGAAATTGCAGCCCAAATAAATGCTTCAGAGTTCAATTAGCAGACACATCTCAACATCAACTGTTCAGAGGAGACGGTGTGAATCAGACCTTCATGGTCGAATTGCTGCACTAACCCATTACTAAAGGACACCAATAAAACAAGACTTTCTTGGGCCAAGAAACACGAGCAATGGACATTAGACCAGTGGAAATCTGTCCTTTGGTCTGATGAGTCCCAATTAGAGATTTTTGGTTCCAACCGCCATGTCTTTGTGAGACGCAGAGTAGGTGAACAGATGATCTCTGGATGTGTGGTTCCCACCGTGAGGCATGGAGGAGGTGTGATGGTGTGGGGGTGTTTTGCTGGTGACACTGTCAGTGATTTATTTGGAATTCAAGGTACACTTAACCAGCATGGCTACCACAGCATTCTGCAGTGATACGCCATCCCATCTGGTTTGCGCTTAGTGGGACTATAATTTGTTTTTCAACAGGACAATGACCCAAAACACACCTCCAGGCTGTGTAAGGGATATTTGACCAAGAAGGAGAGTGATGGAGTGCTGCATCAGATGACCTGGCCTCCACAATCACCCGACCTCCATCCAATTGAGATGGTTTGGGATAAGTTGGAACGCAGCGTGAAGGAAAAGCAACCAACAAGTGCTCAGCATATGTGGGAACACCTTCAATAATGTTGGAAAAGCATTCCAGGTGAAGCTGGTTGAGAGAATGCCAAGAGTGTGCAAAGCTGTCAAGGAGGCAAAGGGAAATACCCTTGCGCCGACAGAGATGGCCGCCTCGCTTCGCGTTCCTAGGAAACTATGCAGTTTTTTTTTTTTTACGTGTTATTTCTTACATTGGTACCCCAGGTCATCTTAGGTTTCATTACATTCAGTCGAGAAGAACTACTGAACATAAGAGCAGCGTCAACTCACCATCAGTACGACCAAGAATATGACTTTCGCCAAGCGGATCCTGTGTTCTGCCTTTCACCCAGGACAACGGAATGGATCCCAGCCGGAGACCCAAAAAAACGACTTCGTAAAAGGGAAGCGGTCTTCTGACGGGCACATCGTGCACCACTCCCTAGCATTCTTCTCGCCAATGTCCAGTCTCTTGACAACAAGGTTGATGAAATCCGAGCAAGGGTAGCATTCCAGAGGGACATCCCAGAGACGTAACGTTCTTTGCTTCACGGAAACATGGCTCACTGGAGAGACGCTATCGGAGTCGGTGCAGCCAGCTGGTTTCTCCACGCATCGCGCCGACAGAAACAAACATCTTTCTGGTAAGAAGAGGGGCGGGGGCGTATGCTTCATGGTTAACGTGACGTGGTGTGGCCACAACAACATACAGAAACTCAAGTCCTTCTGTTCACCTGATTTAGAATTCCTCACAATCAAATGTCGACCGCATTATCTACCAAGGGAATTCTCTTCGATTATAATCATAGCCGTATATATTCCCCCCCAAGCAGACACATCGATGGCTCTGAACGAACTATTTGACTCTTTGCAAACTGGAATCCATATATCCGGAGGCTGCATTCATTGTAGCTGGGGATTTTAACAAGGCTAATCTGAAAACAAGACTCCCTAAATTGTATCAGCATATCGATTGCGCAACCAGGGCTGAAAAAACCTTGGATCGTTGTTATTCTAACTTCCGCGACGCATATAAGGCCCTGCCCCGCTCTCCTTTCGGAAAAGCTGACCACGACTCCATTTTGTTGATCCCTGCCTACAGACAGAAACTAAAACAAGAAGCTCCCGCGCTGAGGTCTGTTCAACGCTGGTCCGACCAATCTGATTCCACACTCCAAGACTGCTTCCATCACGTGGACTGGGATATGTTTCGTATTACGTCAGACAACAACATTGACGAATACGCTGATTCGGTGAGTGAGTTCATTAGAACGTGCGTTGAAGATGTTGTTCCCATAGCAACGATTAAAACATTCCCAAACCAGAAACCGTGGATTGATGGCAGCATTCGCATGAAACTGAAAGCGCAAACCACTGCTTTAAATCAGGGCAAGGTGACCGGAAACATGACCGAATACAAACAGTGTAACTATTCCCTCCGCAAGGCAATCAAACAAGCTAAGCGTCAGTATAGAGACAAAGTAGAATCTCAATTCAACGGCTCAGACACAAGAGGTATGTGGCAGGGTCTACAGTCAATCACGGATTACAAAAAGAAAACCAGCCCCGTCACGGACCAGGATGTCTTGCTCCCAGGCAGACTAAATAACTTTTTTGCCCGCTTTGAGGACAATACAGTGCCACTGACACGGCCCGCAACTAAAACATGCAGACTCTCCTTCACTGCAGCCGATGTGAGGAAAACATTTAAACGTGTCAACCCTCGCAAGGCTGCAGGCCCAGACGGCATCCCCAGCCGCGCCCTCAGAGCATGCGCAGACCAGCTGGCTGGTGTGTTTACGGACATATTCAATCAATCCTTATCCCAGTCTGTTGTTCCCATATGCTTCAAGAGGGCCACCATTGTTCCTGTTCCCAAGAAAGCTAAGGTAACTGAGCTAAACAACTACCGCCCCGTAGCACTCACTTCCGTCATCATGAAGTGCTTTGAGAGACTAGTCAAGGACCATATCACCTCCACCCTACCTGACACCCTAGACCCACTCCAATTTGCTTACCGCCCAAATAGGTCCACAGACGATGCAATCTCAACCACACTGCACACTGCCCTAACCGATCTGGACAAGAGGAATACCTATGTGAGAATGCTGTTCATCGAATACAGCTCGGCATTTAACACCATAGTGCCCTCCAAGATCGTCATCAAGCTCGAGACCCTGGGTCTCGACCCCGCCCTGTGCAACTGGGTACTGGACTTCCTGACGGGCCGCCCCCAGGTGGTGAGGGTAGGCAACAACATCTCCACCCCGCTGATCCTCAACACTGGGGCCCCACAAGGGTGCGTTCTGAGCCCTCTCATGTACTCCCTGTTCACCCACGACTGCATGGCCACGCACGCCTCCAACTCAATCATCAAGTTTGTGGACGATACAACAGTGGTAGGCTTGATTACCAACAACGACGAGACGGCCTACAGGGAGGAGGTGAGGGCCCTCGGAGTGTGGTGTCAGGAAAATAATCTCACACTCAACGTCAACAAAACTAAGGAGATGATTGTGGACTTCAGGAAACAGCAGAGGGAACACCCCCCTATCCACATCGATGGAACAGTAGTGGAGAGGGTAGTAAGTTTTAAGTTCCTCGGAGTACACATCACAGACAAACTGAATTGGTCCACCCACACAGACAGCATCGTGAAGAACCTCAAGAGGCTGAAGAAATTTGGCTTATCACCAAAAGCACTCACAAACTTCTACAGATGCACAATCGAGAGCATCCTGTCGGGCTGTATCACCGCCTGGTACGGCAACTGCTCCGCCCACAACCGTAAGGCTCTCCAGAGGGTAGTGAGGTCTGCACAACGCATCACCGGGGGCAAACTACCTGCCCTCCAGGACACCTACACCACCCGATGTCACAGGAAGGCCATAAAGATCATCAAGGACAACAACCACCCGAGCCACTGCCTGTTCACCCCGCTATCATCCAGAAGGCGAGTTCAGTACAGGTGCATCAAAGCTGGGACCGAGAGACTGAAAAACAGCTTCTATCTCAAGGCCATCAGACTGTTAAACAGCCACCACTAACATTGAGTGGCTGCTGCCAACACACTGACTCAACTCCAGCCACTTTAATAATGGGAATTGATGTAAAATATATTACTAGCCACTTTAAACAATGCTACCTAATATAATGTTTACATACCCTACATTATTCATCTCATATGTATACGTATATACTGTACTTTATATCATCTACTGCATCTTTATGTAATACATGTATCACTAGCCACTTTAACTATGCCACTATGTTTACATACTCATCTCATATGTATATACTGCACTCAATACCATCTACTGTATCTTGCCTATGCCGCTCTGTACCATCACTCATTCATATATCTTTATGTACATATTCTTTATCCCCTTACACTTGTGTCTAAAAGGTAGTAGTTTTGGAATTGTTAGCTAGATTACTTGTTGGTTATTACTGCATTGTCGGAACTAGAAGCACAAGCATTTCGCTACACTCGCATTAACATCTGCTAACCATGTGTATGTGACAAATACAATTTGATTTGATTTGATTGAGTAGGCGTGTCCAAACCTTTGACTGGTACTGTATATATGAGATTGGAGAACATGTTGGGAGGGATCTTAGACCATTCCTCCAGAAAGAATCTTTCCAGGTCTTTGATTTTCTTTGACTCCTCACAGGGAGCTTTTGTGGTCATTTAACCAATATACAATTTCTTGTTGGAAGAGATCCACTTGTGGCCAAGTGTCAGGATTTGGGGTAAAATGTGCTAGTACTAGGTAAAGTTTGTGATGCCGTTTACCTTAACAAGGGCCCCAGGACCAGTTTTTGTTTGCTTCTTGTATAAAATATAATTTCCCCCAAAAAATGTAGCATACAATATAGCTCAGTATTTCTATTATTTATTTATAGTCTTTTTTGTTCATCCTATCAAGTGCCAATAATTATGGACCTGACTATATTAAGTGCAGTGCTTTAACAGTGCATAGGGGAAGAATGTGACTCATTTCTAATCAAATTAATGAGTTACCATTCCTAAAAAAGGGATTAATTCAAACAGTGCCATTGACACTACTAGTGTCACACCTGAACATCCGAGCGACGTTCTCATCTTGGCATGCATTTCAATGCATCTCCACCACTTCACCCTACTCTCAGTGGCTGGATTCTGCACCATCAACGATCACCATTGTATTTATTTCTTGAATAATCAAAAACTGTGTTGAAAAGGTACCTGTTCCTGTGTGTAGGTCAAATCTTGAACGTGAGAAAAGAGAATAAGAAAACAATGCTAAGTAATTGAAGCGAAAAGCATGCATGCATGTCAAATAGCTTCGGCCTATACATAGTAAAGATAAAGTCATGCAAACGTGCATTTCAAGAACATGAACAGCTGTTGGTTTTCAAAAGGCAATCCACCCCCGTCTACAGTGAATTCCTGGTAGGGCACCTTGTCAAGTGTAATTGGCCTTGCTCTATAGAGCTCATGTAGTCAAGGGCGTGTGATTTTAGATCCCTGGAAAAAAGAAAGAAACACTCATTGATGGCAAACTCAATGCACCCTGCTCTATTTGTTGCAGCGTGTCAGAATACATCGATTTATTTTCCATATACTGTTTGACATGGGACACTTAATTAAAAAGGTCCCCCGGTACAGTAGGTATTGTAATTACAGTTCATAGATCTGCCCCCATCAACCCCATTATCCCCTAGAGCTCACATTGCAAATGGGGAACAAGCTTTGCATCATCGCCCCACTGAGTGAATCATATGCCAAACAGATCAAATGACTCGATGGCACCACTGACTGGTTTTCCACAATGTGCCAATACAATCAGCAGCGCTGTCGCCATTGCGATTGGCTATAATTGACCACATTGTGAGTTAACGTTACAGGCATAAATCAGGCATCATGATACAGGGATATTAAGTCTAGTTTATATAAGTCCTGGAGGGCTCTCATAATCATAATAATATGTATTGACATCAAATCAATTTATATTTGTCACATGCCCCGAATACAACAGACCTTACAGTGAAATGCTTACTTACAGGTCCTTAACCAACAATGCAGTTTTAAGAAAAATAAGAGTCAAGAAAATATTTACTAAATAAACTAAAGTTTTTTTTTAAATGTAAAGGAACAGAAAAATAACAGGGCTATATACAGGGGGTACCGTTACCGAGTCAATGTGTGGGGGTCTATCTACCCCATAGCTTGTGTATACAAAGTGCATGATAACAAATATGTATTACATACACAGCATCTGCATTTAAGCAATTAATTGAATATGCATCGCTGAGGAATTCAAGCTAAAGCAATATCACCTATGTTGTCAAAGGAGGATCTTTCCATAAATCCCATTTCTCATTCCCCTTCATCCTATTTTCCTGGAATTAACATTTCCCTAATCTAGAGATACATTATAACAAACAGCATGTTACTTGTAGTTACAGTAACTGCTGAAGAAAGAGATGGAGCTCTTCTGTGATAAATCTATTCAAGCTTTGCATGCTGCTTGATATATCTGGCCAATAACAGGCTCTTCTCCTCTAATACACTAGAATGTTTCTAACTAGATATTGCAATATGGTGGCGTCTTCACTGCTCTCTCCATTGGTGTTAAATGGACCTCTCTCAGTGCCCTCCCTTAGATCCAACGTCCCAGAAGAACACACAGCGTCTCTATGGCAGCCTCGATAAACTGAAGAGAATCATGTGAAAAACTTGTTTTCATGAACCCTGCTCTGGGGGACAGTATACAGAACCTTTGATTCTCTGCCGAGCCGAAACGTACAGTCCTAGAGTAGAATCCTTAGAAACTGGAGTGAGCACCAGCATACCAATAACAGCACTAGAGCCATCAAAACACTGCATGGGGTGAGAGGACCATTGTGGGTGTCATACTTGAGTTGTTGTTTTTTTACGGGAAATGTTCCACTCTTACTGTATCGTGTAAGGGAGGGAACATCATACATACAACTTCCCCATCCCCCGTTTCCATGTCGACAGCCAAATAAACCGTTATCAATGTAAACAATACACTGCATTTCAGATAAAGTTATTGTTCTCAAATGCACAGTACGCTCCCCGCTCACTTTAAATGCCATTGCACACACAATGTGAAATGCAATATAGTCTACCATTGGAGAAAAGTTGGGAGTTTGATATTCTGGACATTGGCATCTTCAAGTGTTCAATTGATGCCCGTCAGAAATTCCCCAGTTGATGTAAATGAGCATTTTGAAACCCCCCATGGCTTCAGGAGAGGGACATGCACCCAAAACACGGCGCACTCCGTTAATAATCTTCTATATTTTCTGCATGAACTGGCAACGAGATGTGAAGCTGACGTTTTGCCTCACTGCTCCTATACTGAGAACGTTCACAGGCTATCACCGTTGATTTTAATAGTACCTGCTGTATCGCTAAAGTGCTCTCATTTCAGAGACGATGGGGCAATCATTTAATCAGCTGTCAAGCTGGGCCAGAGTGCTCTGACTGAAATAGGCTATCTTCAAGAGCATTGGCTGCTGGGGAAAGAAGGAATCTCGGTAGATTACCGGGTGCAAATCAGGCATATACAGTAGCTAGGCTGTCCTCTACCATGAATGATAACTGCCAGGAAACATAAGAAATCACTGTCGTTTGGATATTTAGAGATGTGATCGTATGACTGACAGAATTAGACCACAAATTCTGATTTAATGTTCAATAATAAGAACACATCATGTTCTATTTCAGGTGTGTCAGTCTTATGCTTAATGTGAGTCAGTCTTATGCTTAATGTGAGTCAGTCTTATGCTTACTGTAGTGTCACGACCTCCGCCAAAGTTGGACCCTCTCTTTGTTCGGGCGGCGTTCGACGTCACCGGTTTTCTAGCCTCCACCGATCCACTTTCCATTTTCCATTTGTTTTGTCTTCATTGTACACACCTGGTTTCCATTCCCATAATTATATGTTCCTTATTTAACCCTCTGTGTCCCCCATGGTTTTGTGCGTTTTTGTTCATTGTAAGTTGGTCTCGTTTGTGAGCTTGATTACATTCCTTCTTGGAATATGTTTTTTTTTATTTTTAGTAAAGTTACGTTTATTACTCATCTCTGTGTCCTGCGTCTGACTCCGCCTTAGCTGCTACACCTATACGCCTTACATGTAGCATGTATAAAAGTGCTTTTTAACAGGGAGGCAAACATGAATATTTGAAAACAGTTGACAATCACAGGCTGTAACAGAAGCCTTTGTAGATAGAAATACCAACCGAACAAGGCAATGTTCATTGAAGTTCCCCTTTGAATTTAATTCCGACATTTGAAGCACGTTGGTGAGATTTCCAAGCAATTACCCAGGCAAACAACTGTCCACTAACAGCCAAGCACCTTAAAGAGAATGTCAGTTGCCACGGAGACGGCTGCTACTGTAGAACCAACCCTGGCTCTAACCTCCTCGCCACACTACAAGTACGAAGCACTGAGATTCATTAAGAAGTGTCAAAACGGATGATATCATCGTTTGTTTTCATTTTGAGAATCTGTTTTCATATTTACCAACACAAGTAGCACAAGTATCCCTTTGCTAATATTCCCCTAGCTGATTTTTTGGTTCACAGAGGTACTCAAAGGAGATTGAAACATATGAATCAAGGCAATGTAGACAAATGGCAGCACAGAAAGACATAAGAGGACACTGGCTTTAGTGTACTTTGGTAGTTGGTTTAAAAGTTACTGGTATTTGTCGGTCGAAATCGCCAGGTAAACCATGTTAAATCTTAGCTTGGCAGTGGGCTTAAACATGTTACAACTGCAGTGGCAGGATTCAGCAGAGTGTGGTAGTACAGTTAATCTAAATAGATTCAGTAAGATGCTATCGGGTCAGTTCCTTAGTCTTCTCAAGACCAGATAGTGACCTGCAAGCTTAAAGCAGGTCACAAACACAGAATTGGTAGCCCTGTCCTGATGCCCTCCGTCCATGCAGCCTTCATTTCTAAAAACAGACCATTCTCATGCTTCCAAGAGCCTATATGCTCTCTCTCCTATTGTCAATTATCTCAGCATTCAGACTGACCTCCTCATAACTGGGTGCAATGAATGAGACCGATCTGACCACACATCCCTCATCTGCAAGCACATCCCATATGGTGCCACAATGAGTCTGTAGGTTCAGCACATGACCAAGTCCCATTGGTTTGGTTTAAAAAGCTATCTTATCACTAGCACGAGCGGCTATTGGGCCATGGTCCACTTGTTACTGTGTGGGATTCTGCCATTTGATTCCTCCAGTTCTTTTCAAGTTCTGCTCAGACTAAGCTCCCGAATCCTGTAAAACACAGTCCTGTGTGCTAAGCTTCCCTGTAGTCTTAGGAGATATTTTGAGAATAACAACAACGTTTGAAGATTAGCACAACGTGATTGTAGTTTCACACATGAATTCATGACCCAAGGTGTTTGCACCTGGTTTTCTTTCAGGAGTCAAAATTTAAGCTGTTTATTTCAGGAGTAAGTATTAACTTGTTTGTTTAATCGTGTGTGTGTGTGTGTGTGTGTGTGTGTGTGTGTGTGTGTGTGTGTGTGTGTGTGTGTGTGAGCAAGCATGTCTCACAATAAAAATGACAGTCTGATGCAGAAACCCTCAGTAAACGTGTTACTGATCATTTTGTCATTCAAATGTCCATTTATATTGTATAATTAACAGGATCTGGGCCGGATAGTAAAACATGTTGTTTTCTTTATACAGAATGATTTGTTTGTTTTATTTTGCATCCCCACTCCATCTTGGGCCCTAACCTAGATTACAGCACGATGACTATTAATCATTGATGATCAGACCTTTTAATATGGCTAAAATATAATACATTTGCACCTAAATGAACACACATTGTGCAATATTTCCTTTATTTTTGTGTGGACCGGCAGCACCACCAATAATTTAATCCAAAACACACCCCAAATGTATTTTCACCCAGAATAGTATTCCCTGCAAAATCGTCCGCCAATATCAAAAGATATTGATCATCAGCAACAGGGATTCTAAAAGGAAAAGGATGTCAAAAGGTCAATGATGAGTCCCCCACAAGGTGAGACCCCCACTTGGACACAGCCAGGAAAATATTGAGAAGACGGGATCCAGGTCATCTGCCAAGACTGGTGATGAGGAGCCTGGTTCCAAAAGTCTACAATAACAGTCAGATTGACTGATTACATTTGTCTTAATTACGGATGAGATGAGAGAGCCTTGGGCTTTAAATCCTTTGGCTGTACACAAAAACGCACACACACACAGAAGAGGAAGCTTACAGAGGAAACCTACAGGGTGGTGTATGATACATGCTTATGCACAGTGCCTACTGGCTCTCCTAGGTTTCAGCACCATCTCCACCCTCTATCTCTAGTGTGCTAGATCTGCAGTTGATATAAAACGATTCTACACCATTTTCAATTATACATGAAGCCACCCCACTTGCTCCCTAAGTGTACGGAACCCACCATTTTTCTGGCGCTGTCACGATCGTCGTATGGAGTAGACCAAAGCTCAGCGTGGTGTAAATGCATGATTTAATGAAAGACGGAAAAAAACACGAAATACACTAAAACAAACTAACTAACTAACTAACTAGATGACCGTGATCGCTATAGAAACAGAGTGCTAACATGCAACATCACATATACAATAACCCACCAAATACCCAAAGAGGATGGCTGCCTAAATATGGTTCCCAATCAGAGACAACGATAAACAGCTGCCTCTAATTGAGAACCCATCTAGGCAACCATAGACATACATAAACACCTAGATGGTAAACAACCCCATAAACCTACAAAATCCCCTAGACAGTACAAAACACATACAGTGGGGCAAAAAAGTATTTAGTCAGACACCAATTGTGCAAGTTCTCCCACTTAAAAGATGAGAGAGGCCTGTAATTTTCATCATAGGTACACTTCAACTATGACAACTATGAAAAATCCCGAAAATCACATTGTATGATTTTTTATGAATTTATTTGCAAATTATGGTGGAAAATAAGTATTTGGTCAATAACAAAAGTTTACCTCAATACTTTGTTATATACCCTTTGTTGGAAATGACAGAGGTCAAACGTTTTCTGTAAGTCTTCACAAGGTTTTCACACACTGTTGCTGGTATTTTGGCCCATTCCTCCATGCAGATCTCCTCTAGATCTGCATGGAGGATCTGCATATGTAACATTTCAATCTGCTACACATCCATAGCCTCATGTATAGAACAGTGTTATGGAGGATGGGAATGCACACAGTACACAGGGGCCCCTGAGGCCCTGGGCATAACACCATCCACCTATTACACTTTTAAATTGGTCGCAGTGAAATCCCTCCGCCGTGGCTGAGGCATGACCTTTGCTGTTGTCTTATGTACAAGAGAACTAGTCGCTGTCAGCACGATCAGGGCCGGCGCTAGCCTTTTGTGGGCCCTAAGTGAGATTTGGTTGGGGCCCCCCTCACCAAGCAGCTAAAAATGTAGCGGCTGCCTTGACGGCGGAGAATTGCAGTTAATTCCCTGCAATTCTACACATTTTGCCAAGGAGCTTAGAGACAATGTTGCAGTTTTAAAGCAAGTTTTCTACAGTTCTACACATTACAGTGCATTAGGAAATATTCAGACCCCTTGACTTTTTCAACATTTTGTTATGGTACAGCCTTATTCTAAAATGGATTAAATAGTTTTTTCCCCCTCATCAATATCCCACAATAACAAAGCAAAAACAGTTTTTTATACATTCTTGCAACAAAAAATAAATAAACTAAAATATCACATTTACATAAGTATTCAGACCCTTTACTCAGTACTTTTGTTGAAGCACCTTTGGCAGCGATTACAGCCTTGAGACTTCTTGGGTATGACGGTACAAGCTTGACACACCTGTATTGGGGAGTTTCTCCCATTTTTCTCTGCAGATCCTCTCAAGCTCTGTCAGGTTGGATGGGGAATTTCAGGTCTCTCCAGAGATGTTCGATCGGGTTTAAGTCCGGGCTCTGGCTGGGCCACTCAATGAGACTTGTCCTGAAGCCACTCCTGAGTTGTCTTGGCTTCAGGTTGTTGTCCTGTCGGAAGGTGAACCTTCGCCTCGTACTAAGGTCCTGAGCGCTCTGAAGCAGGTTTTCATCCAGGATCTCTCTGTACTTTGTTCCATTCATCTTTCCCTCGATCCTGACTAGTCTCCCAGTCCCTGCCGCTGAAAAACATCCCCACAGCATGATGCTGCCACCACCATGCTTCACCGTAGGAATGGTGCCAGGTGTCCTCCAGACGTGACTCTTGGCATTCAGGCCAAAGAGTTCATTGTTGGTTTCATCAGACCAGAGAATCTTGTTTTGGCAAACTCCAAGCGGGCTGTCATGTGCCTTTTACTGAGGAGTGGCTTCTGTCTGGCCACTCTACCAGAAAGGCCTGATTGGTGGAGTGCTGCAGAGATGGTTGTCCTTGACCAAGGCCCTTCTCCCCTGATTGCTCAGTTTGGCCCGTGGTGGCCAGGTCTAGGAAGAGTCTTGGTGGTTCCAAACTTCTTCCATTTAAGAATGATGGAGGCCACTGTGTTCTTGGGGACCTTCAATGCTACAGAAATTGTTCGGTACCCTTCCCCAGATTTACGGACAATTCCTTCGACCTCATGGCTTGGTTTTTGCTCTGACATGCAAGGTCAACTGTGGGACCTTATATAGACAGGTGTGTGTCTTTCCAAATCATGTCCAATCAATTGAATTTACCAAAAGGTGGACTCTAATCAAGTTATAGAAACATCTCAAGGATGATCAATGGAAACAGGATGCACCTAATTTCGAGTCTGATAGCAAAGGGTCTGAATATTTATGTAAATTAAGTTTTAAAAAATAAATAATAATATATATATATATATATATATACACACACATTTGCAAGATTTCTAAAAAACTGTTTTTGCTTTGTCATTATGTGGTATTGTGTGTTGATTGATGAGGGGGGGGAAACAATTTAATCCATTTTAGAATAAGACTGTAACATAACAAAATGTGTAAAATGTCAAGGGGTCTGAATACTTTCCCAATGCACTGTATGCCATGGGACAATTTATTTTGTTGCAATTTTATAACAACTTTAATGCAATTCTACTCATTTTGCCGACATGACTAATTGAGTGACTGTCAGTGACTGACACAAGAGAAAAACTGCTGATGCACAACCACATTTCTAACTTACATTCTGTGTATTCTACTATTCTACCTCTCAACAGTAAGTTGAAACTCCGACTGAGTTCCTTAAAAAAAAGAAAGTGGTCGCTTTGGGCCGGGGGCTCTTATTCCTGGAGCCGGCCCTGGGCACGATCAGTTAATAAGGCTTCAGTTAAGGTTGTGAAGTATTTTAGCACTTACACCATCACTTTGGCAGAGAAACACCACCGAGCCAGGTTAAAGTGGATAGTTCACTTTTGGAAAGTCGAAAAAGCTCAATCTTCAAAACAGCAAATTATCCCTTTAATATTGTGCCCCAGATCTACAGGTCGGAATATGGAGGAGACAGGATACAGCAGCAGCTCACAAACGTCTGGTAAGAAGTGCCAGTGAAAAGCCAAGCAGCCAAGAAACCAACCAACCAACCACACTGGGCCCAGGCTTCACCCAGGCTCTGGCCAGTGGAACAGGGGGCCTCTTGTTCCTCTGACATGGTGGCAGGAAACATGATGTATTCAGATGATAATGAGCCATGCAGCAGGACAATCAAAACCCCCAGTGTCCTGGCACCAACTAGCCCTCTCTCAAAGACCCATCGCCAAGGAGACCAGTTGGAAACGGGACCCTGACAGTGCCTAGGGACAGTGAGGGCATTAAGGATTCCACAAAGCTCTGAACGAACTGAGGCTTTCCAGAGGACTGTCTTTCAGCAAAGAAAAACACACAGTAACCCTTGGTATATTTTCTATTGTAAAAGGCTGTGTTGGAATGCTGTTTTGAATATCATCTGTGGCATGTGTGATTTTCTCCAAAACACGTCATCACTGTTAGTTTCTATTTTATACACACAGTCCACCTGAGTCCTCGGCACTGCAGGCAGGGTGTAAAACAACCAAATAAAATGTCAAATAAAGTATTTTACTGCTCCCCAGGCAACTGTAATGAATACTCAGGGAGAAAACGGTGTAGATTCACGCGCAGAGCGCGGCAGGTGTTAAATTCGCCTTCGCAGACGGCAGGAATCCTGGTCACAGGCCGGCAATGGTCATACACAGGTAGGCAAACAGGCAGGTGAATCAAAACTAGGACTGAAGGCTATAACTGGTTCTCACAAACGAGCTAGGAAAAGACTTAGTAGAGTCAAAACGAACAATACCTCACAAAGGCACAAACAGAATGTACTGAACTAAATAAGGAGCTGATGAGACCAGGTGAGTAACGAACACAGGTGAAATCAATGAACAAAAATGTAAGACAGGGTTACGTTCAAGAACACAACGAAACAGAACACAAGGTGGACTAAGAAAATAAATACAGAACCTTACAGCGACAACAAAAACAATCAAGCCTTTGGATTCGAACCCTCTGCCCAAAATTACAGCTGACAGCATGCAAACAAGTGGTAATGGTGTTAGAGCAGGGATTTAAGACATGGTGGTATGCTCCAGATGTTAACTTAGAATTGTTTTTCAGATACCATGGCCGATCTGGATTCAAATACTATTTGAAAAAATTCCAATATTTGCCTGGAGTGCCAAATGGTCAGGTGTTGCCATTTCAAAGCTATTCTATTGGTTCCTTTGCAACAGGCAAGCTCAATGACGCCCAGCTAAAGTATTTTAAATGATTTAGGATATTATCTGAACACAGGTCTGTTACCACAAAGGAGGAAAGTAGAGTGGGTAGAGGAAGCTCAAGCAAAGTGTTGTAGTTCCTTCCTTTGTAATCCTGCTGCACTGTGCCAGCTAGTACACTGACTGACTGACTCTCCTCAAGATAGAGGCAGTACAGCCCTTACCCGCTGTGCAGTCGTGTGTGAAATGTGCTTCGGTGGGTGACTCTCTCAACCATGTATGCATTTCTAAAAGATTCACTTTGACCTCTCCGTCTACAGTCAACTGGTCTCTCCTGAGGAGTGTCTGTCAGATATCTAAAGGGAAGTATGCAGTTTATTCCTGAGCTCACACTTTAACGGCACAGCTAAAAGCAACTCCCTTTAACGATTTATTAACTATGACTACAGCACAGTCTCACACAGGCTCATCTGCATACCAATGTGCAATGAATTTTTCACCCTACTGTAAAACAAGGATGAATTCAAATTGCGCTCATTTTGCCACGCATAGCCATATAATCAGTTATAGCTGGGTCGAGCGGGCGTTTACCCTTTTGTCTAGACACCATTTTTGAACAATTGAAAATAGCATCTCCTGTGGCTGTGTGAGCAAAGGGGTGGTTGCCTCAATGGGGCTCTCTGTCGTTTTCAACCTTCTATTGTGTTCCCTCTAATAGCAAAGCCATCGCTTTCTGCACCCACCACCATATTACAGTCCCTCTTCCACTCTCCTAAAGCTTTAGTCACAGCTAAAAGTCAATAGGCAATTTCAACAAGACAGCTGAAGCATACCTCCAATGTATTGAAACCTCTGTTCAAAACAACCTCAGACCCAACAATGTCACTCATTTCTGTTTCTTTCTTTTTGTCTGGAGGTGTATAAAATCGAGCACACAGCCATGGAATCTCCATAGAAAAAACATGAGCAGTAGAATGGCCCGTACTGAGGAGCTCAGTGACTTTCAACGTGGCCGTCATAGGATGCCATCTTTGTCAACACAGTTTGTCAAATGTCCGCCCTGCTAAAGCTGCCCCGGTCAACTGTAAGTGCTGTTATTGTGAAGTGGAAACATCTAAGCGCAACAGCGGCTCAGAGTCAAAGTGGTAGGTCACTATTTGTCACTTGCGCCGAATACAAAAGGTGTAGACCTTAGTGTGAAATGCTTACAAACGAGCCCTTAACCAACAATGCAGTTCAAGAAATAAAGTTAAGAAAATATTTACTGGCCTCCCGAGTGGCGCAGTGGTCTAAAGCACTGCATCGCAATGCTAGCTGTGCCACTAGAGATTCTAGGTTTGAGTCCAGGCTCTGTCGCAGCTGGCAGCGACCGGGAGAACCATGGGGCGGCGCACAATTGGCCCAGCGCTGTCCAGGTTAGGGGAGGGTTTGGCCGGCAGGGATGTCCTTGTCCCATCGCTTACTAGCAACTCCTGTGGCGGGTTGGGTGCAGTGCATGCTGACACGGTGACCAGCTGTACAGTATTTCCTCAAACACATTGGTGTGGCTGGCTTCCGTGTTAAGTGGGAATAGCGTCAAAAAGCAGTGTGTCTTGGTTGGGTTGTGTTTCGGAGGAGGCACGGCTCTCGACCTTTGCCTCTCCCGAGTCCGTACGGGAGTTGCAGCGATGAGACAAGACTGCAACTATCAATTGTATACCATGAAATTGGGGAGAAAATGGGCAAAAAATATTTTTATAATAATATTTCCTCTAACACCGCCTAGTATACAGTACCAGTCAAAAGTTTGGACACACCTACTCATTCAAGGGTTTTTCTTTATTTTTTCTCTATTTTCTACATTGAAGTAAACTATGAAATAACACATATGGAATCATGTAGTAACCAAAAAAGTGTTAAACAATTAGAGATTCTTCAAAGTAGCCACCCTTTGCCTTGATGACAGCTTTGCACACTCTTGGCATTCTCTCAACCAGCTTCATGAGGTAGTCACCTGGAATGCATTTCAATTAACTGGTGTGCCTTGTTAAAAGTTAATTTGTGGAATTTCTTTCCTTCTTAATGCGTTTGAGTCAATCAGTTGTGTTGTGACAAGGTAGGGGTGGTATACAGAAGATAGCCCTATTTGGTAAAAGACCAAGTCCATATTATGGTAAGAACAGTTCAGATAAGCAAAGAGAAATGACAGTCCATCATTACTTTAAAACATGAATGTCAATGCGGAAAATTTCAAGAACTTTGAACGTTTCTTCAAGTGCAGTCGCAAAAACCATCAAGCGATATGATGGAACTGGCACTGGAAAGAAAGACCCAGAGTTACCTAAGCTGACGAAGATAAGATCATTAGAGTTACCAGCTTCAGAAATTGCAGCACTCAGAAATTGCATGGTTGAATTGCAGCAAAGAAACCACTACGAAATAACACCAATAAGAAGAAGAGACTTGCTTGGGCCAAGAAACATGAGCAATGGACATTAGACAGGTGGAAATTTGTCCTATGGTCTGATCACCTACTCTGCGTCTCGTGTCTTTGTGAGACACAGAGTAGGTGAATGGATGATCTTCGCATGCGTTGTTCCCACCGTGAAGCATGGAGGAGGAGGTGTGAATGTGTGGGGGTGCTTTGCTGGTGACACTGTCAGTGATTTATTTAGAATTCAAGTCACGCTTAACCAGCATGGCTACCATAGCATTCCCATGCCAAATCAGTCTCCTGAAGGAGAAAAGGGGTTGTTGTGCCCTCTTCACGACCAGTGTTGTAGAGTACTTAAGTAAAAAAAACATTTAAAGTACTTCTGAAGTTGTTTTTTGGGGTATATGTACTTTACTATTTATAATTCTGACAATTTAAACTTTTACTTCACTACATTCCCAAAGAAAATAATGTAACTTTTACTCCATACATTTACGCTGACACCCAAAAGTACTTTTCACATTTTGCATGCTTAGCAGGAAAGGAAAATGGTCCAATTCACGCACTTATCAAGAGATCATCCCTGGTCATCCCTACTGCCTCTGACTTAACGGACTCATAGCATACTTAATTATGTCTGAGTGTTGGAGTGTGCCCCTAGCTATCCATAAATTTAAAATAAAAGAAAAATTTAAATGGTGATGTCTGGTTTGCTTAATATAAGGAATTTTAGATAATTTATACATAAGTATATTTAAAATCAAATACTTTTAGACCTTTACTCAACTAGAATTTTACTGGGTAACTTTCAACTCATTTTCTATTAAGGTATCTTTACTTTTACTCAAGTATAACGATGGGTACTTTTTACACCACTGTTCACAACTGTCTTGGTGTGTTTGGACCATGATAGTTTGTTGGTGATGTGGACACCAAGGAACTTAAAACTCTCGACCAGCTCCACTACAGCCTGTCAATGTGAATGGGAGCATGTTCAGCCCGCCTTTTCCTGTAGTCCACGATCATCTCATTTGTCTTGCTCATGTTGAGGGAGAGGTTGTTGCCCTTGCACCACACTGCCAGGTCTCTGACCTCCTCCCTATAGGCTGTCTCATCGTTCTCGGTGATCAGGTCTACCACTGTTGTTGTCAGCAAACATAATGATGGTGTTGGAGTCGTGCTTGGCCACGCAGTCGTGGGTGAACAGGGAATACAGGAGGGGACCATGCCCACACCCCTGAGGGGCCCCCATTTTGAGGATCAGCGTAGCATATGTGTGGTTGTCTACCCTTACCACTTGGGGTGGCCCGTCAGGAAGTCCAGGATCCAGTTGCAGAGGGAGGTGTTTAGTCCCAGGGTCCTTAGCTTAGTGATTATCTTTGTGGACACTATAGTGTTGAACTGAGCTGCAGTCAATGAACAGCATTCTCACATAGGTGTTCCTTTTGTCCAGGTGGGAAAGGGCAGTGTGGAGTGTGATTGAGATTGTGTCATCTGTGGATCTGTTGGGGCGGTATGCGAATCGGAGCGGGTCTAGGGTTCCCGGGATGATGGTGTTGATGTGAGCCATGACCAGCCTTTCAAAGCACTTCATGGCTACCGACGTGGGTGCTACGGGGCGGTAGTCATTTAGGCAGGTTACCTTCACTTCCTTGGGCACAGGGACTATGGTGGTCTGCTTGAAACATGTAGGTATTACAGACTCGGTCAGGGAGAGATTGAAAATGTCAGTGAAGACACTTGTCAGTTGTTCCACGCATGCTCTGAGTACACGTCCTGGTAATCCGTCTGGCCCAGCGGCCTTGTGAATGTTGACCTGTTTAAAAGGTCTTGCTCACATCGGCTAAGGAGAGCGTGATCACACAGTCGTCCGGAACAGCTAGTGCTCTCATGCAATGCTTCAGTGTTGCTTGCCTCGAAGGAAACATAAAAGGCATTTCGCAGCTGGGTTTCTCTTTGTAGTCCGTAATAGTTTGCAATCCCTGCCACATTCGACAAGCGGCTGGTGTAGTAGGATTCAAGCTTTGTCCTGTATTGACGCTTTGCCTGTGTGATGGTTCGTCTGCGGGCATAGTGGGATTTCTTATAAGCGTCCGGATTAGTGTCCCGCTCCTTGAAAGCGGCAGCTCTAGTCTTTAGCTCTGTGAAGATGTTTCCCGTAATCCATGGCTGTGGGGACGACATCATCGATGCACTTATTTATGAAGCCGGTGACTGAGGTGGTATAGTCCTCAATGCCATTGGTTGAATCCCAGAACATATTCCAGTCTGTGCTAGCAAAACAGTCCTGTAGCGTAGCATCCGCGTCATCTGACGTATTGAGCGATTTAGTTTTCGCTTGTAAGCAGGAATCAGGAGGATAGAATTCCGTTCAGATTTGTCAAATGGAGCTTTGTGTGTGGAGTAAAGGTGGTCTATGGTTTTTTTCCCCTCTGGTTGTGCATGTGACATTCTGGTAGAAATTAGGTAAACGTTTTCCTGCATTAAAGTCCCCGGCCAGTAGTAGCGCCGCATCTGGATGAGCATTTTCTTGTTTACCTATGGCCTTATACAGCTATTTGAGGGCAGTCTTGGTGCCAGCATCGGTTTGTGGTGGTAAATAGATGGCTACGAAAAATATAGATGAAAACTCTCTTGGTAGATAGTGTGGTCTAGCCCATTCCAACACCAACCAGATGCTTTTAAGTTTGTGGGAAGATGTGAATGAGTGCACACCACAGGAGGCTGCAGAGGGGAGGACAGCTCATAATAATTGCCGGAACAGAGCAAATGGAATGGCATTAAACACCTGGAAACCATGTGTTTGATGTATTTGTTACCGTTCCACTAATTTCTCTCTAGTCAAGTACCATGAGCCCGTTCTCCCCAATTAACGTGCCACCAACCTCCTGTGGTGCACACTTTAGGAAGGAGAGATTATTGGGACATGCCTTTTCTCTTTTAAAAAAGGGAATATCTCAGTTGTTATGCATGACATACACTACCTCCAGTATCTATCAACACAGGAATTACTCTTCGTGTTGGCATTGAGAGATGGGACAACATGGCAATTGCATGGTTATTGTTGGTTTGGGCTAATTACAGCTGTGATAACATGCAGGGATTAATGAATTAATAATTAATTGTGCATGGCTAATTACCCATATTGACTAGATTGATGTTAATTGCATTGTTAACACTGTGTATTGCATATTGGACAACTGAAAAACAACCACAGGGGACCTAAACAGACAGCACGCAGGACCACGGTTTCAAACCAAAGACCTTTTCAACTCTAGTCATTAGCTCATTCCCATGGCAATAACACTGTGTTGTATTTTTACTCAAGATCCACAGAAGAAGAGTGAAGCATGGCTCAGAGGGAAGAGAGGGAAGAGGAGCAGGAAGTGTGACCATACAGGGATGAAAAAGAGAAATGATGGTGGTGGGATGAGGGCAGAGCAGACCGAGGGATGATGAGAGGCTGGAGATAGAAGAAGAGAGATGGAGGGAAAGAGGAGAACAAGGGAAGTAGAGAGAGGAGAGAATTTGTTCATGTGAGGTAGGGCCAAAGAGGCTTGCTGTCCACTGAGTCTCGTGAATACATAAACCCAAAGCTATCTATAATCTATAAATCACTGCATAGGGTACTGAGGGTTGTAATCTGCCGAAAAGCCTGTCTTAGCGAACGATTTGGGGCAAATAAACAGAGGAGCACTTTAATATTTTACACATTGTCTAGCGTCCATGTGGTACTTGCGAATCGTGGCTGTTAAATTACGCCCCACGCTAGCTTAAAGCCCCTCAATAGCCTGAATCTACTTCAAATCCTTTCTGCTGTGGGATAACACACACTAATAGGTAACACACCGCTGGACCAGGGATCTGGGACACAACTAATATCAGGGCTGATAGATACACCATATGGACAAAAGTATTTGGACACCTGCTCGTTGAATATCTCATTCTAAAATCATGGCCGTTTATATGGAGTCGGTCCCCCCTTTGCTGCTATAACAGCCTCCACTCTTCTGGAAAGGCTTTCCACTAGATGTAGGAACATTGCTGAGGGGACCCACATCCAGTCAGCCACGAGCATTAGTGAGGTAGGGCACTGATGTTGGGCGATTAGGCCTGGCTCACAGTCGGTGTTCCAATTCATCCCAAAGGTGTTCAATGGTTTTGAGGTCAGGGCTCTGTACAGTTGGCACTATGCATTGGGGCAAGTAGCGTTCTCCTGACATCTGCCAAACCCAGATTTGTCGGTCGGACTGCCAGATGGGGAAGTGTGATTCATCACTCCAGAGAACGCGTTTCCACTGCTCCAGAGTCCAATGGTGGAGAGCTTTACATCACCCCAGCCGTCTCTTGGCATTGCATCTTAGGTTTGTGTGTGGCTGCTCTCCACGTATGACCTGCTCTGCACGTATGACCAATTAAATGTAGTAGGCTATTTCCCCCCCCCAAGAATACGCACATTGCAGTGGCCCTTCTCCCTTCTATGACAGGGGCCCCGGCTATGAGGCCAGTGAAATCTGCTGTAACCATGTACAGATGGGATCTCCTGCAATGCTCACTGTTCATGCTTACAAGCATCACTCTGCAGTTCTGACACGCATCAGACCTGACGTGCTCATTCATACTCAAGTAATGTTGCACGACCTTGGAAAGCCATTTGGCTCTTGTTTAAGTTGGTGAGGAAAGGGAACTGGTGAAAACTTTGTGTAGACAACACACCATTAGGGATTGATTCAGACACTCAGCACACATTCACCTGGCTGTCCTCTGGTGGAGAAGTAAAATATCATGTAATAAACTTCTACTGTATGTTAAATATACCGTTGCTAGTCGCTGTCCATCACTTAGCTACAACCTTATTCATGTTTAGTTTAAACACATTTTTGCCAGACTGAACCTGTGCTGCATTCATATTCTGAGATCTTTTAACGATGTACAGTATATTCATCAGTTCTATGTTTAGAAACATACATCTTCTTAGGTGGAAACGAATCGATGGCTCTATGAAGCACGTCATCAAAAATGACAGAGAGAGAGAGAGAGAGATATGGAGATGGAGATGATAAAAGATGGAGAGATAACACCCTGTCAGGTTATGAATTACCTATGGCTGTAAAAAAAAAACGTGTGGCATGTTTAATGCAGTAGTGTCTCTATATTCCACTGCTTCTCTGAAGATCTCTCTGGATGATTCCTTTACAGATTTCATTCAAACTAAGCATCAGAAAATCACAGCAAAAAAAAAAACACCAGTCTCAACTTCAACAGTGAAGAGGCGACTCCGGGATGCTGGCCTTCTAGGCAACGTTGCAAAGAAAAAGCCATACCTCAGACTGGCCAATAAAAAGAAAAGATTAAGATGGGCAAAAGAACACAGACACTGGACAGAGGAACTCTGCAGAGAAGGCCAGCATCCCGGAGACGCCTCTTCACTGTTGACGTTGAGACTGATGTTTTGCGAGCATACCACCCCCCTTTCACATTTAAAAGCTTCTAACATTGAAATGCCAGTAAGCAGAAAAACCTTTTCAAAGCATTTAAATTTTGCACGCCTCACGCTGGCACACTAAATATATCAAAGTGAAAGAATTCCCAGGCACATGAAAGCGGAGGTCCGTAGCCGTACCTCGAGGGAGGAAACGCGGAAGTCACCATTACAGAGCGCCAGACGACACGCTGGGTGCAACTATGTGCAATTTTTCTAAATTACATTCAGAATAATATGAATTATCCTCCATGTATTTTTAGAGAATCGTAATTATCTGGTCAAGACACTTTCCTGGTCTACCTGTTTTCACTAGAGCAGTGTAATATTCAGTGATTTTGTCACAAACATAACAGACATAATAGTCTTCAACCACATAATATCTCAGAATTGGAAGCCATTACTATGGCCAGGGGCAAAACCTCCAATTGTCAGCTCTACCAGGTTCAAGAGGTCATGTCTCTATTCCTTCTAGTCTATAGGGGAATTTATGGTAACAAGAACACACTCACAGTGCTTATGTTGGAATTTCCTCTGCCTACAGTATACAAAAGCAACATGGTCCCATTTGAATATGTCAAAATAGTGACATTTAACCAAAGTACAGGCAACTGTCAAAATAAAGGGAACACCAACATAGTGTTTTAATAGGGTGGTGGGCCAGCACGATGCACCTTGGCATGGATTCTACAAGTGTCGAATCAAATCAAATTGTATTTGTCACATGTGCCGAATACAACAGTGAAATGCTTACTTACAAGCCCTTAACCTTAACCAATGCAGTTTTCAGAAAAATAAGTGTTAAATAAAAAAATAAATAGATATGTTAATAAAAAAATGGTACCGGTACAAAGTCAATGTGCGTGCGGGTGCACAGGTTAGTCAAGGTAATTGAGGTAATATGTACATGTAGGTAGAGGTAAAGGGACTATGTATAGATAATAAACAGAGAGCAGCAGCAGCGTAAAAGAGGGGGTGGGGGGGAAGGACAATGTAAATATTCAGAGTAGCCATTTGATTAGCTGTTCAGGAGTCTTATGGCTTAGGGGTTGAAGCTGTTAAGAAGCCTTTTGGGCCCTGACTTGGCTCTCTGGTACCACTTGCTGTGCATCGCCTGGTATAGAGGTCCTGGATGGCAGGAAGCTTGGCCCCAGTGATGTACTGGGCCACACGCACTATCCTCTGTAGTGCCTTGCGGTCAGAGGCTGGGCAGTTGCCATACCAGGCAGAGATGCAACCAGCTCTCGATGGTGCAGCTGTAGAACTTTTTGAGGATATGAGGACCCATGCCAAATCTTTTCAGTCTTCTGAGGGGGGATAGGCTTTGTCGTGCCATCTTCACGAATGTCTTAGTGTGTTTGGACGATGATAGTTTGTTGGTGATGTGGACACCAAGGAACTTGAAGCTCTCAACCTGCTGCATAAAACCCCCTTCGATGAGAATGGGGGCGTTCTTGGTCCTCCTTTTCCTGTAGTCCACAATCATCTCCTTTGTCTTGATCACGTTAAGGCAGAGGTTGTTATCCTGGCACCACACTGCCAGGTCTCTGACCTCCTCCCTATACTGTAGTCTCATCGTTGTCTGTAATCAGGCTTACTACTGTTGCGTCGTCAGCAAACTTAATGATGGTGTTGGAGTTGTGTTTGGCCAAGCAGTCGTGGGTGAACAGGAAGTACAGGAGGGGACTAAGTACACACCCCTGAGGGGCCCCAGGTTTGAGGATCAGCATGGGGGCGGCCCGTCAGGAATTTCAGGATCCAGGTGCAAAGGGAGGTGTTTAGTCCCAGGGACCTTAGCTAAGTGATTAGCTTTCTGGGCACTATGGTGTTGAACTCTGAGCTGTAGTCAATGAATAGCATTCTCACGTAGGTGTTCCTTTTGTCCAGGTGGGAAAGGGCAGTGTGGAGTGCAATAGAGATTGCAACATCTGTGGATCTGTTGGGGCGGAATGAAAATTGGAGTGGGTCTAGGGTTTCTGGGGAAATGGTTTTGATGTGAGCCATGACCAGCCTTTCAAAGGACTTCATGGCTACAGACGTGAGTGCTACGGGTCGGTAGTCATTTAGGCAGGTTACCTTAGTGTTCTTGGGCACAGGGACTATGGTGGTCTGCTTAAAACATGTTGGTATTACAGACTCAGACAGGGAGAGGTTGAAAATGTCAGTGAAGACACTTGCCAGTTGGTCACGCATGCTCGGAGTCTGGAACTCTATTGGAGTGATTCAACACCATTCTTCCATAAGAAATTACATAATTTTTTCTTTCGTGGATGGTGGTGGAAAACACTGTCTCAGGCGCCACTCCAGAATCTCCCATAAGTGTTCAATTGGTTTGAGATCTGGTGACCGATAAGGCCATGGCATATGGTTCACATCGTTTTCATGCTCATCAAACCCTTCAGTGACCACTCGTGCCCTGTGGATGCTGGCATTGTCATGCTATGCGAGCATAGCCATGGTAGCCAAAATAATGGCCTGCCCAGCATATTTATACATGACCCTAAGCATGATGGGATGTTAATTCCCTAACTCGGGAAGTACACCTGTGTGAAAGCGCCTGCTTTCAATATACTTTATATCAAATCAAATCAAATTTATTTATATAGCCCTTCGTACATCAGCTGATATCTCAAAGTGCTGTACAGAAACCCAGCCTAAAACCCCAAACAGCAAGCAATGCAGGTGGAGAAGCACGGTGGCTAGGAAAAACTCCCTAGAAAGGCCAATACCTAGGAAGAAACCTAGAGAGGAACCAGGCTATGTGGGGTGGCCAGTCCTCTTCTGGCTGTGCCGGGTGGAGATTATAACAGAACATGGTCAAGATGTTCAATGTTCATAAATGACCAGCATGGTCGAATAATAATAAGGCAGAACAGTTGAAACTAGAGCAGCAGCACAGTCAGGTGGAAGTTGAAACTGGAGCAGCAGCATGGCCAGGTAGACTGGGGACAGCAAGGAGTCATCATGTCAGGTAGTCCTGGGGCATGGTCCTATATGCCTCATTTATTCAAGTATTACTATTATTTTGGCAGTTACCTGTATGTCACTTATGCTGACATATTAATTACATGTCACTTGAGGTGATATATTGCTTTTTTTTGGCACTATGGTGATATATTACGTATATGTCACTATACAACAAAAGCTGAGTTTGAATGAATGCTTGTACCTGAGAAAAAGCTCACATGCAAACACTATACAAACATACAGTGATGCTGGTTGGTGGCCAGTATGTGAGGTGGATTACAGCAGCTATGTGGTCATACCAGGGCAGGAGAGCATTAAACCTCTGGGATGCTCACTCACTGCCTTGCCAAAGGGAATTAGAGCACACTATACCTTCTGACCCATTGATTCCCCTGACCCGTCGGTTTATAAACAAACAATCCTTGCTAATGCCCTGATACATAATAATCCTCTATCAGACACTGTTGGAGGATTATAATAGGCTAACGCACAAGGAGGCAAGGTGTCTTATGGGTGTTGTAGGTTTGAATGTTATAGAATGTGGCTTATGAATAATAACTGCACCTGGGAGGTTTAATGATAGCTTTAAAATGCTTGCCATGCAAGCTTTACATTTTACATTGGTGTTAAAATGGAGAACCAAGGTACAGCACTAAATGAGCCATCTTCATAAAGCATGATACAATACTTTTTCTGTATTACAGATAGATAGACAAGGAACATTTCTAAACCCTCCCCTGCAATGCCATCAAATTTCAAAACTGCAAGTTGAAGCCATTCTCAGGATGCTACTACAGCAGGGCAACATCCGCCTAAAAGATGCATAAACCCTGGGAGCAACGCACAGGGACAGGAAATCCACATTAAAGACAGGTTAGTGTGTGAACGACAGATGTGTCCCTCTCCTCACTCACAACAGTGTCACAACAGAAAGTTACTCCCAACAGTTTCACAACAGGAAGTTGTGGCAGTACGATCATACCCAGGGTTGGGTAGGTTACTTTCTCAATGTAATCCGTTACAGTTACATGTCCAAAATTGTAATCGGTAATGTAACTTCTGGATTACCCAAACTCAGTAACATAATCTGATTACATTAAGTTACTTTTAGATTACTTTCTCCTTAAGAGGCTTTAGAAGAGGACAAAAAATGTATTTTACCAATTGAACGACATCTATTGCAGGATAAATCCATGTTAAAGTTTACATAGCTGGCCATATGTTACCTTTTACTTTATGGGTTTGTTAAGTAGGCATCTTCTAACCCATCGCTTTCTACTACATACTACATATACATAAATTATATATTTACATTAAAACCCAAAGTCTATCAGAATTCCAGCCATTCCAATAAATGTTATACCCCTTGATCTTCAAGAATAGGAAACATGGAAGTATTGATTAGCCAAATTGTTTTATCTGAGCATAACCCCAAAACTAAGGACTTTTTAGCCAGCCCTACTGTGTTGTTTATGATTTTGTTGTTATTGAGGACTGACTGGGCTCATTGATTCGAGTCGAAAAATAAATGCTGCGCTCATGGAATGACATGCTTTAAGCACTACTGAAAAGTGCCATTTACATGTGAAAAATGAATGCCATATGCTGCATTTGCTATAGGCCTATTGTCTACCTTTTTGTTGGCGACATTTTCTTATCTTGGTAATATGAGGCTGTTTAAAGGGCAATTCCACAGATGAAACAATAACAAAACAGTTGCCCCGCCTCTGTTTTGGTAATAAACTGAGGGATGGGCCTGGAGAAATGTAACCACTCTCAGATGAATAGACAGAGCTATGGATGCAAGGACTGACCGTCCATGGTATCAAAAGTATTGTTTGAACCATGTTATGAGGTTATATAACGTTTGTTTACATTTACAATGTTTACAAACATTGGAGAAAAACAAACTAATACTTTGGGTTCTCATGGAGTGTGACAGTAGAACTAAGCTCATGAAGGATTTATAACTTATATTCTTCAAGAATCAATATATACAGTTGAAATCGGAAGTTTACATAAACTAGTTTTAATGACTCCAAACTAAGTGTTTCAACCACCACAATTTTCTTGTTAACAAAGTATCGTTTTGGCATGTCGGTTAGGACATCTACTTTGTGCATGACACAAGTCATTTTTCCAACAATTGTTTACAGACAGATTATTTCACTTATAATTCACTGTATCACAACTCCAGTGGGTTAAAAACTTTACATACACTAAGTTGACTGTGCCTTTTAACAGCTTGGAAAATTCCAGAAAATGATGTCATGGCTTTAGAAGCCTCTGATAGACTAATTGACATAATTTGAGTCATTGGAGGTGTACCTGTGGATGTATTTCAAGGCCTACCTTCAAACTCAGTGCTTCTTTGCTTGACATCATGGGAAAATCAAAAGAAATCAGCCAAGACCTCAGAAAAATTATTGTAGATCTCCACAAGTCTGGTTCATCCTTGGGAGCAATTTCCAAATGCCTGCAGGTACCACGTTCATCTGTACAAACAATAGTACGCAAGGATAAACACCATGGGACCACGCAGCCATCATACCGCTCAGGAAGGAGACGCGTTCTGTCTCCTAGAGATGAACGTACTTTGGTGCGAAAAGTGAAAATCAATCACAGAATAACAGCAAAGGACCTTGTGAAGATGCTGGAGGAAACAGGTACAAAAGTATCTATATCCACAGTAAAACAAATCCGATATCTACATAACCTGAAAGGCCGCTCAGCAAGGAAGAAGCCACTGCTCAAAAACCTCCATAAAAAAGCCAGACTACAGTTTGCAACTGAACATGGGGACAAAGATCGTACTTTTTGGAGAAATTTCCTCTGGTCTGATGAAACAAAAATAGAACTGTTTGGCCATACTGGCCATTGTTATGTTTGGAGGAAAAAGGGGGAGGCTTGCAAGCCAAAGAACACCATCCCACCTGTGAAGCACGGGGGTGGCAACATCATGTTGTGGGGGTGCTTTCCTGCAGGAGGGACTATTGCTCTTCACAAAATTGATGGCATCATGAGGTAGGAAAATTATGTGGATAAATTGAAGCAACATCTCAAGACATCAGTTACAAGTTAAAAGCTTGGTCGCAAATGGGTCTTCCAGATGGATAATGACCCCAAGCATACTTCCAAAGTTGTGGCAAAATAGCTTAAGGACAACAAAGTCAAGGTTTTGGAGTGGCCATCACAAAGCCCTGACCTCAAACCTATAGAAAATTTATTTGAGGGCGGAATTGAAAAAGGTTGTGCGAGCAAGGAGGCCTACAAACCTGACTCAGTTACACCAGCTCTGTCAGGAGGAATGACCAAAATTCACCCAACTTATTGCAATGCTACCAAATACTTATTGAGTGTATGTAAACTTCTGACCCACTGGGAAAGTGATTAAATAAATTAAAGCTGAAATAAATCACTCTCTACTATTATTCTGACATTTCACATTCCGAAAGTAAAGTGGTGATCCTAACTGACCTAAGACAGGGGATTAAATGTCAGGAATAGTGAAAAACTGAGATTAATGTATTTGGCTAAAGTGTATGTAAACTTCTGACTTCAATTGTGTGTATATATATATATATATATATATATATATATATATATTATATATATATCTAATTCATGGTGATAGACTTAAAGGGGCAATCTGTAGTTGAATTAGATTGAGCAATAAAAAAAATAGTTTATTCTATCGGCTGGGATCCGCGCTATGCAGCTATTGCAAGACCGCATTTTTCATTGTCTGTCCACTGGTTTCAAAAACAATGATTGATAGGCAGCTTAAACTTCTTGAATTCAACCATTATTGGGTTCAGATACACATTTAGATTTGTGAATGGCCATCCACAACAACCACAATCCATGAGGCGCAAATAGCTAAATGAGAAAGCAGCAGTGTGATTCACATCAATGCGCTATGTAGATATCAATGAGTGATATGCATATCGCCGTAGACTACATCACTGCAGTCATCCTTAGCTCCAAGCGTATTTTCAAATTGGATCATCTTTGGATGCTGACAGCAGTCGCACCATTGGAAGACATACCTTGGACTGTAGCCTACAAAAGCCTATTCCTGCTCTTTCCCACGATCCATCAAACTAATTTGGTCTGTCATCATAGTGGTTTCTGACTTGTGGTCAGACTCTCAGGTGGAACAAATTTAAACATGCGCCTTTTTTCAATGCTGATTTGAATGTCATTGAGAAAACAGAGAAGTGTCAAAGATTTGTTTTAGCAAAACTCCTTTCTGAATTTAAAAGTAATCCTTGAAGTAATCATCTAGTTTTTCAAAAGTATCTAATCTGATTACATTTTTTTTGCTGGTAATGTAACAGTTACCTTTTTTTTGTAATCCCTTACATGTTACGGATTACGTTACTCCCCAACCCTGCTCATACCGTATGCGTGCAGTCTAGTGGTTAGAGCCACAACCTTCAGAACACATATACCGTCTCAGCAAGGGTTCGAATCCACTTCCCTTCTGACACTAACTCTCTCCGATCTCTATTCAATTAAAATGTGTATATTCTCACAGTTTAGTTTGATGACACCAATGAGATTGACATTTTAGTCATTTAGCAGACACTCTTATCCAGGACAACTTACAGGAGCAATTACGGTTAAGTTCCTTTCTCAAGGGCACATCGGCAGATTTTTTCACCTTGTCAGCTTGGGGATTTGAACCAGCGACCTTTCGGTTGGTGGCACCACGCCCTGAACAGCTATGCTACCAAACCACCAAATCCAAACAGCCTTAACCAAACATTGCACTGAGTTGTTTTGGCATGACCTCGGCTCAAATCGCCTCAAGCTTCTCTTTTGGGTGCTGTTACTGTGTCCTGAGCAGGCAACTGTCTGCCAGTGGTATCTCTCGCTGTCTCAAATATCTCCGTCATTAATTTATACATTTCCCCAAAACCAGCTATCACAGTCGTCTTTTGAAGGCTTGTCCTCCTAGCGCATCTCTGTCGCTCATGCACTTTGCAAGTAGTCCCAAAGGTCTTTTAATTTTTGAGAAGATATTTTTAGCTTTAAAATAACCGAGGTGGAAACATCCATCTGTCCTACACACATTCCAGCTGCTCCTTTTTGGTGATGAACATTTATATTTGTGCATACATTTTCCAGAGAAAACGAACACAAATGATTTGAGCACGTATTTAATGTATGAATCGTACTCTAATGTGTTTTTAAAGAATAATTGATTATTGAAATCATATATTCAATATCATTTAGAAGGGAGACTCATCATGAAGGACCACAGATGATTACAGAGATCGTGTGTTTTGTATTGAGCACGGCTTTCCCAGCTCTCTCACCCGAGTGGTTCTCTTTTCAGAGATTCCTCTGCCATGTCAGTCGTATTTATCTGTTCAATTCTGTTCTATTCGTTTACCTCGATTTTGGCAGGTAAATTGATTGAACTTATTCTAAATGACCCGTGTAGAGGAAACCGGCCATGGGATTATGAGGGGCCAGGATAGTAAATTCAGCCAAGACACCCGGTTAACACCCCTACTTTTTGCCCGGGTTATGGTATTTCAGAATGCCTGTTGATGTCTGGAGGGTTAACGCTTAATGTATGAATCGTACTCTAATGTGTTTTTAAAGAATAATTGATTATTGAAATCATATATTCAATATCATTTAGAAGGGAGACTCATCATGAAGGACCACAGATGATTACAGAGATCGTGTGTTTTGTATTGAGCACGGCTTTCCCAGCTCTCTCACCCGAGTGGTTCTCTTTTCAGAGATTCCTCTGCCATGTCAGTCGTATTTATCTGTTCAATTCTGTTCTATTCGTTTACCTCGATTTTGGCAGGTAAATTGATTGAACTTATTCTAAATGACCCGTGTAGAGGAAACCGGCCATGGGATTATGAGGGGCCAGGATAGTAAATTCAGCCAAGACACCCGGTTAACACCCCTACTTTTTGCCCGGGTTATGGTATTTCAGAATGCCTGTTGATGTCTGGAGGGTTAACGCTTACAGTCCCTGCATTGAAACTCTTATTGCCAAGAAATCAGTGTTAAATTGATGCAGGTAAAGTACCTTACTGCTATTATGAGTTTATCCATTGCTGCTTTTTTTTTTACGTCTCGCCTTGGCCGACTCTTCATCTTCCCAACACAGCATTTAACTCATGGGGTGCGGAGAACTTCAAACGAGATGCCACTACATCGGGGCACTGGTGGAACCGGGCAATTTAAAATGCATTATATTCAACAACAACTAGTTGAAAAGTTCAGGGATACCACTTCAGATGAATTTAATTTGCAGAATTGATCAGCATGCCGGATTGGTTCTCCAGCCCTCCAGCTATCTAGTGAAATCTTTAGAGCCGGCCACGGAGAGACACACTCTGGGTATGGCCCTGGGCATAATTTCACAAGCAGAACCAATCCACCATTTATTCTGTCCTTTTAAAAGTCCCTTGAACCAGCTCTGAAATTTTTTTTTTTTACATAAAACTTTTTCTGCATCACTTTGTGCTCTGCATGTATCTGAATGTATGTACTCTGTCTCTCTGGCCTTAGCTAATTGACAGGAATGCAACATTTATGTTGGAAGGCTTGAGGACAGGCTACTTTTCCAACTAAGGCTGACAGTTTGAAGGGACTTTCAGTGAACTCGACAGTGTGAAGGGGACTATGTCCGGCGTCACTTGTGTGGAGAGAGTTCCCTTGTGACACGGTTTCTCCCAGACACAGGGGAGATCTAGCGGAAACTAACGGCCACAGTCAGCTAAAGAGAGACCACAGCACAGCACAGCACAGCACGGGGAAACAACCCACTGGGCACAGACATCAATTCAATGTCTATTCCACATTGGTTCAACATAATTTCATTGAAATGACGTGGAAACAACGTTGATTCAACCAGTTTGTGCCCAGTGTGAAGTGACGCTGAAGTAATGCGGGCCAATAGAGTGCACTGTATCTCTCCTCTTCACCCGAACACTTTACCCCAACAAACCAGTAGTACCATATCAACAGAGCTAGCTTCACCATACTAGAGACTTAACTCAGGGAGTTGATAATGAGTTGATCAGATCAATTCACATAACTGAGTGATGATGCCTGAGATGCACATTGCACCCAAGGGAGGTCAATATCAATATACAGCAGAAACAAGAAGACATCTATTGCCAGTTCACTGTATTTAGAGACAAACACCTAGATAGAAAAAGGACCTATTTGAAAAGTAAATCAACAACTTGTGTTCAGTCATGTGTCTTCTTTGGATACATTGTACAGTACGAACCACTCACGGTCATCTCTTTGGAGTACTAGGGAGAACTGCTGCACCTCACCCTTTGAACTCTTGCATTTTCCACTGGATCACTTTAAGTACAGAGCAGATAAAGTGAGACCCTGATTACAGGAGTAGACTTGGATGGGATGGGGAGAAGGATGCTCTGTCTCTGTCCACTATTTAATAGGGATGACATCAGACATCGCACACAACATATAGCAAAGTATAGTGTTATGTTAAATACCTAGCACTCAATTGGATCAAACCAGAATTCAAGGTGACACTTATCTGTGATACACAACCATGTGAGGGAGAAGGGTTCAGAGGGTGCAGGTTCATATTGGGAATATATTACACAAGCATTGGCCATTTCAACTTGTTCTGCACATACTTTGTTGTAATATAAAGATGACTTTGTATATTATTCTCGTCTACCCCCGCCTAGTTCCCATCTATATATTCTGAAAACTTCTTATGAGGTTGTACAGCCACAACGACAAGGCGGCCAGGGCGCGTCGTCACAGGGAATCGAGTGCTCTTAATCGCGCGGATTATCGGATGCAACCCTTTTTGTCGTCTGGACGGATCTTCGTTTCTATCTCAGACAAACACTGAATATTCCACTACATGTTTCAGTCCGTATCCATGGCATTGGCAATAACAGAGAATAAAGATTTGGGCTCCCTGTCCGATGTTTCAAAACAACGCACATCGTGTGCATATGAAAACAATCAAAAGTGATTTTCATGCGATATGTGAAAAACTATTTAAGCTAAGTAATTCTAAATCATTGCTTTAGATTGTGCTGAAATGGAGGGGATTTACAGAGAGATTCAAATATATTAAGGAAAGGGTCAAACGTAAGCATGGCATGCGCTCTTTGGCGAGGTTGCTTCCATGGCACAATTGTAATTCCAAAGTCGTCTATATTGCAATCATAGATTACATAAATGCAATATTGTATCCCAATCACTTACTTATGACCACATTGATATAATACAACATCTCATGTAAAAAAAAAAAATGTCGTGTAGTCCGGTTTTATGTTTGTTCAAATGAATGTCAATAGTGGTCAATTATTTTTTTCCATCACATTTTGTCATGGTGTTAGACTGGCAGGGACAGTTTAATGTCACTCAAGTAGCGAGGCCTAAAAACTGTTTCAAGTAATAAATAACTGTCTTACCTTCCATGCAAAAGAAAACCAGCCAAGCAATCCATAGATCCGAATTATGGAATTTCATCATGGTTCGTAGCTACTTGGCAAGTCGTTTTGTGTGCCTTCTTGATGAAATAAATCGTTATTTCACAGTTTATTTGATGGAAAGTGACGGTCTCTCGAAACAGCACACATGAATACAGTCCCAATGGTTTACGCAATAATCAGATGCGTTTAACGTCGCAAAACAAAATGTTTAATTTTCTAAAAGTCGAAAGAGTAACAAAATGTTGCATCTCCTCATATCCTACCACCACCCCAAACCTTTGCTTCTTCTTGGTCGTCCTATCTTTTCGTAGTTCACTGTTATTTGTTTGTTGTTGGTCGCACACTCTTGCACTATTTTGCCTGTTATTTTACCTTCAATTAATTTTCAATTAATTTACGCACGTTCTGAAAATTGTCGGCAGTCTTGTTGTTGTAGATACATATTTATAGAAGACATGAAACAGTACACTTTCTTGGAAGGTAGTTGTTTCTTCTTGTACAAGGCTGGCCCATGTTTCTCAACGCGAAACATGCACTCCTTTTCTGTACAGCATTCTATTTGGAACGCTGATCGAGAACTCGCCCGGGCTGTTGCCAGGAGACCAGTGACGCCGGTCTAGACTAGAGGTAGTAATGCCCCCCTCTGGTGTAAAAAAAAAAACTGTATGGCTGCCAGCTCCAAACCAGCTCCAATGTGTACGGATGTAATGCATTATGCATACAATGCAATGCACGTGCTGAATAAAAGCTGATATCAAGTAAATAAAGTCTATATGGACTTGCCAGGTTACCATTTATCTGGTTTATTGCAAGTTTTGTTTGATTGATTGCTCCAGCTTTCATGCACATCTTAATTCTGCAGAAGTGACAAGCTTTTCAGAAAGTTTAAGCCAAATTCAATTTCAAAAAGTTGTCTTCTGCATGCATGTAACAGCAAACCAACACTGTTTAGTTATTTTTCAAGCCCAACACAGTTGTCTTTGTCACCACCGCCCATATTAGAGAGCCAGCAACACAGAACAACAGCTCTCAAAGGGAGGCAACTGTCAATGTGTTCTCTTGAACAAAATGTGATCTCACCACAGCTCAGCACAAAATACTCCCTGTGTCTCACTAAACACTGCATGCATAGAGCCTGAGCACTTCTGGTCCAAATATAGATTTACATGACTTTTATATGTTTTAATCTGTCAAGGCTTAGTAGACAAACATTTGATAAACTTTTTCTCTTATTCAACTTTTTAGACTTTAGAAATTCAAAATGTATGAGAGAAGAGGAGAAGGCATGACAAGGGCCAGCGCTTCAACCAGCTCTTCCGTACTGCCTGGGGTTGTTGGCAGCGTTTCCAAAGAATATGTCTGTCACTCCTGACTTTAGGTACAAATATCTAATCCTTGAGTTATTCTTAAATTCATTTGACATAAGTGTGAGAATGTACATCTGTACATGTATCACTCCAGTGTTTAATTGCAATATTGTAATTATTTCACCACTATGGCCTATTTATTGCCTTACCTCCCTTATCGTACCTCATTTGCACACACTGTATATAGACTTTTTCTATTGTGGTATTGACTGCATGTTTGTTTGTTCCATGTGTAACTCTGTGTTGTTGTTTGTGTCACACTGCGTTGCTTTATCTTGACCAGGTCACAGTTGTAAATGAGAACTTGTTTTCAACTAGCCTACCTGGTTAAATAAAGGTGAAATAAAATTTAAAAAAAATATTAATTAAATATAAACTCAGCAAAAAAAGAAACGTCCCTTTTTCAGGACCCTGTCTTTCAAAGATAATTTGTAAAAATCCAAATAACTTCACAGATCTTCATTGTAAAGGGTTTAAACACTGTTTCCAATGCTTGTTCAATGAACCATAAACAATTAATGAACATGCACCTGTGGAACGGTCATTAAGACACTAACAGCTTACAGACGGTAGGCAGTTAAGGTCACAGTTATGAAAACTTAGGACACTAAAGAGGCCTTTCTACTGACTGAAAAACATCAAAAGAAAGATGCCCAGGGTCCCTGCTCATCTGTGTGAACGTGTTTTAGGAATGCTGCAAGGAGGCATGAGGACTGCAGATGTGGCCAGGGCAATAAATTGCAATGTCCAGACTGTGAGACGCCTAAGACAGCGCTACAGGGCGACAGGACGGACAGCTGATCGTCATCGCAGTGGCAGACCACGTGTAACAACACCTGCACAGGATCGGTACATCCGAACATCAGATCTGTGGGAAAGGTACAGGATGACAACAACTGCCCGAGTTACACCAGTAACGCACAATACCTCCATCAGTGCTCAGACTGTCCACAATAGGCTGAGAGAGGCTGGACTGAGGGCTTGTAGGCCTGTTGTAAGGCAGGTCCTCATCAAACATCACCGGCAACAACGTTGCCTATGGGCACAAACCCACCGTCGATGGACCAGACAGGACTGGCAAAAAGTGCTCTTCACTGATGAGTCACGGTTTTGTCTCACCAGGGGTGATGGTCGGATTTGCGTTTATCATCGAAGGAATGAGCGTTACACCGAGGCCTGTACTCTGGAGTGGGAGCGATTTGGAGGCGGAGGGTCCGTCATGGTCTGGGGTGGTGTGTCACAGCATCATCGGACTGAGCTTGTTGTCGTTGCAGGCAATATCAACGCTGTGCGTTACAGGGAAGACATCCTCTTCCCTCATGTGGTACACTTCCTGCAAGCTCATCCTTACATGACCCTCCAGCATGACAATGCCACCAGCCATGGCCAACAAAGAGCCCGGATCTCAATCCCATTGAGCACGTCTGGGACCTGTTGGATCAGAGGGTGAGGGCTAGGTCCATTCCCCCCAGAAATGTCCGGGAACTTGCAGGTGCTTTGGTGGAAGAGTGGGATAACATCTCACAGCAAGAACGGGCAAATCTGGTTCAGTCCATGAGGAGATACACAGCAGTACTTAATGCAGCTGGTGGCCACACCAGATACTGTTACTTTTCATTTTGACCCCCCCTTTGTTCAGGGACACATTATTCCATTTCTGTTAGTCACATGTCTGTGGAACTTATTCAGTTTGTGTCTCAGTTGTTGAATCGTATGTTCATACAAATATTTACATGTTAAGTTTTGGTGAAAATAAACAGTTGACAGTGAGAGGACATTTCTTTTTTTGCTGAGTTTAGTAGCCAATACACCATATGAGCATACCATTTGTGTTTCATTTCATAAACCATGAAAGCATCAATGAAAAGTGACCATCTAGTTCTGCTGACAAGTTTACTAGATCAACTAGAAAGACAGGGTGTATATCTGTTCATTTCCCCTCCTCTGCATCCCAACAGGGATACAGCCTAGTGTGATAGGAGTTACAGTACAGCAATAGCAGCATCCACACACTATTTATTTATTGATACATTTTGCAATCGCTCCATTTTCTTTTTCCGCCCGGTATAAAAGATTAAGTATGTGAACAAGTTCCGTATGTTAAATGTTTTAATTCCTCTTTCCTGACAACCCATCTTAGAGTTCAGGTCCACTTCAATATTGATGCCAGTGTTCAAGGAAACACTACCTGGCTTTGCGATGTCATGCATTTCGTGTACCCCAGTCTTGTGCAGCGTTGCTTTTCCTAGTTAGTTTTTGTTGAATGAATTTACTCAAGGCCAGTGCACCTGCTCACGACGTCCATTCAGGTTAGACAAGGAATGGACTGCCATCTTAACTCTGCATAGTTGGAGTACAATACGTATGTACTGAAGTAACATGCACGGTACCTATGTCCCACTCCCAACACTATCCCCGGTTGAGAAAACCTTTGGCTATATGCACCCTTGTGCTTTTTATTTCAAACTAAGAACATTGAACTTTCCCCATAAGTTGTGTTAAAATAAACAAAAGTGAATGCAATTCAATCTTTTGAACTGGACAATTGATCAAAAAAAACTTCAACAAAGCAATTGAATTCAATATATTAAATAAACATTCAATGAAGAACACCTCCCCCTTCTGGTGGACATTAGACTTTTTACTACAGAGGAAAGAAGTCTGACAATCCACCATATAGCCTGGTTGTTGTGTTATTTAATGTGCTGTTGTAAAACCACTACTTTACAGTCTGGCACATCAAAACATGATCAGGAACAAGGAAACAGTACACAGCAAATACCATGCAGGCAACACTGCAGTACAAAACATTGTAAGAGTTCACTGGCAGTAGCACCTCCTCACAGCACCAGAATCAGTGATGCTTCTTCTTGCCTTCATCCTAAAAATGACCAAAAAACCATACATTTAATAAAAACTATCCCTGGTGATTATGTGCCACATTAAAGTGCCAGTATGAACCATTACATGTACTAATAATAAACACTTGTCTTGGTAGGTAGGGCAGGTAACACCTTTTTATTGCTCTCCTATCTGATCTGTTTTCACAGACACACCTAGTAACTCGGAGCATTCTGGTCCATTTCCTCTTTTACATTAAAGTAAGGCACGGCCAAGGTTATGGGTCTTACCAATATACCTAGCGGCAACAGAACCATTACAGTAAGAGGTAGCATGAATACAGACTGCGAAAGGAGATACGTTTCTAAAATGATGTTTTACTAGCTGATAGTGTATGGAACCACATGTGATTGTAAAAGTTCTGAGTCTCAAGTGTTGTAAATGGCAACAACCACACCTACATAACTAGGGCGTTTAACCTGATAAAAAACTGACACAACTGGTATAACCTGCACAGCCTCTATGGCCTTACCCATCTTGATAGTAAGTAACCCTTGAACCAAAGGGTGTGGTTGTCAACACGACTTGTTGGACCCCATTCTATAGCAGTCATATATTAACATTCTTTGGAACAATCACAACGAAAATAACAAATCAAGGCTAATGTGCACTACCTCATCGCTGCTGGAAGAGGAAGATGATGACCCATCATCTTTGTCCTTATGCTCCTTGGGCTTCTTGTCTTTCTTCTTGTGACCTTTGTCCTTCTTGTCACCATGTTTCTTAGACTTGTCTTTGTCCTCCTTATGGTCCTTTGATTTGTCATGGTCCTTACGGTCCTTTGATTTGTTACAGTCCTTCGATTTGTCATGGTCCTTTGATTTGTCCTTGGACACACTCTGGAAGTTGGCATACAATCAGAATACTTTGTATGCAGTGTGTGTATGATTGTCAGCATTAATTGCACACAAAATTGCCATTCATGGCTGAAATAGAATTGACACACTCATCAAGCAACTGGTTTAGGTAATGGCAACAGTATGTTTCTTACCTTATCCCCATCTTTGCCCTTCTTCCCCCACCCAAATAGGGCATTCTGTTCCTGGCCAGAGGCATCATCCTTTTTCACCTGATCATCTTTACCTACAGCTGTGGAAAATAAGAGACAGGCCATGTAGGCTTAGTTATCTTTACATGAACAATCACAGCCTAATAAACTAACCAGAACATTTTCATTACAAATTATAGGTTACCATCCTCAATGGCAATAAATAGACAGTGGCACTATGAGTTCTTCAACAGAAGGAAGGAAATACATACATTACATTACATTACATTACATTACATTACATACATACATACATACATACATGAGAGAGAAGTCCTTCAGAGGCACATTTTCCTGCTGCCATTAATAATGTAAGCATAGTCTCAACTAAGGCAGTCTTTGGAATAATTAAATGCTTAATAGGTGTGAAGTGCATTCAATCAGCTCAAATAATAGGAAAATATTAGGCTGCATTTCAGACTAATAACCACCAAATCAATTGAGAAATGCATACAATGTAGTTTCTGTATTTCAGACAATATTTTCAATGCAATTATGAGTTCAATGCAATTATGATTCAAGAAATCAAGATTTACCTGAAGCCAAATCGAAATCCATGTTGTCTTGAGAGCACACGGCAGTAGTGACAACCAGCAAGTGCAATGTTGCACTTTATAAACTGAAAAACTCATGCAACGCGCCTACCTGTTAACCCCACCCCGCAACCACGTGATCAAAACACGTTTTCGTTGGTCAGGAGGCACAAAACTGGAAAAAGAGTTTTTAATGGAGGAACTATCTGATAGGGGGACTATTTAACGGGTTTGAAAGAGACACCTTTATAGTGCCAGTGTGGAATTTACCTGGTGGAGCATTAGTCCGGTAGCATGACGATTAAAAATAAATTATTCGGCTAGTGTGTCGTCCGCTACATAGGCAAATTGGTCTGAGACTGCAATCGCGGAGGGGGTTCGCTAATCTGTCCCGAAGAGTTTGAACCGGGGGAAACGTGATTGCTTTCGTTTTGGAACAGGGCTGCCTCCGGGGCCCAGCTCTGGCCGACCTCGAACACTGGCCAAAACCAACGTGACTGGTCAAGCACGTGTAGTAATGAGTAGGATTAGGGGTTTTCACATGCAAAGGTAATGGCTTTTTATAACAATGCATTATCTGCCTTCCCAATGAAATCTAGTTTTGTAAATTCAAACATTTATTTTATGGAAAATATATACAGTGTGGCAAAAAAGTATTTAGTCAGCCACCAATTGTGCAAGTTCTCCCACTTAAAAAGATGAGAGAGGCCTGTAATTTTCATCATAGGTACACTTCAACTATGACAGACAAAATGAGAGAAAAAAAATCCAGAAAATCACATTGTAGGGTTTTTAATGAATTTATTTCCAAATTATGGTGGACAATAAGTATTTGGTCACCTACAAACAAGCAAGATTTCTGGCTCTCACAGACCTGTAACTTCTTCTTTAAGAGGCTCCTCTGTCCTACACTCGTTACCTGTATTAATGGCATCTGTTTGAACTTGTTATCAGTATAAAAGACACCTGTCCACAACCTCAAACAGTCACACTCCAAACTCCACTATGGCCAAGACCAAAGAGCTGTCAAAGGACACCAGAAACAAAATTGTAGACCTGCACCAGGCTGGGAAGACTGAATCTGCAATAGGTAAGCAGCTTGGTTTGAAGAAATCAACTGTGGGAGCAATTATTAGGAAATGGAAGACATACAAGACCACTGATAATCTCCCTCGATCTGGGGCTCCACGCAAGATCTCACCCCGTGGGGTCAAAATGATCACAAGAACGGTGAGCAAAAATCACAGAACCACACGGGGGGACCTAGTGAATGACCTGCAGAGAGCAGGGACCAAAGTAACAAAGCCTACCATCAGTAACACACTACGCCGCCAGGGGCTCAAATCCTGCAGTGCCAGACGTGTCCCCGTGCTTAAGCCAGTACATGTCCAGCCCCGTCTGAAGTTTGCTAGAGAGCATTTGGATGATCCAGAAGAAGATTGGGAGAATGTCATATGGTCAGATGATACCAAAATATAACTTTTTGGTAAAAACTCAACTCGTCGTGTTTGGAGGACAAAGAATGCTGAGTTGCATCCAAAGAACACCATACCTACTGTGAAGCATTGGGGTGGAAACATCATGCTTTGGGGCTGTTTTTCTGCAAAGGGACCAGGACGACTGATCCGTGTAAAGGAAAGAATGAATGGGGCCATGTATCGTGAGATTTTGAGTGAAAACCTCCTTCCATCAGCAAGGGCATTGAAGATGAAACGTGGCTGGGTCTTTCAGCATGACAATGATCCCAAACACGCCGCCCGGGCAACGAAGGTGTGGCTTCGTAAGAAGCATTTCAAGGTCCTGGAGTGGCCTAGCCAGTCTCCAGATCCCAACCCCATAGACAATCTTTGGAGGGAGTTGAAAGTCTGTGTTGCCCAGCAACAGCCCCAAAACATCACTGCTCTAGAGGAGATCTGCATGGAGGGCCAAAATACCAGCAACAGTGTGTGAAAACCTTATGAAGACATACAGAAAACGTTTGACCTCTGTCATTGCCAACAAAGGGTATATAACAAAGTATTGAGATAAACTTTTGTTATTGGTTTGTGTATGTGAGCATATGTAGTGTGTGTATGTGTGTGTTGGGAGTGTCAGCGTAGCATGTGTGAATGTGTGGGTAGAATTTAGTGAGTGTGCATAGAGCCAGTGCAAGAGAGTCAGTGCAAAAAAGGGGGTCAATGTAAATAGTCTGGGCAGCCATTTGATTAACTGTTCAGCAGTCTTATGGCTTGGGTGTAGAAGCTGAGCCTTTTGGTCCCAGACTTGGCACTCTGGTACCGCTTGCTGAGCGGTAGCAGAGAGAACAGTCTATGACTTGGGTGGCTAAAGTCTTTGACAATTTGAGTACCTTCCTCTGACACCGCCTGGTATATCAATCCAATTTCAGTCAATCAAATGTATTTAGAAAGCCCTTTTTACATCAGCCGATGTCATAAAGTGCTATACAGAAACCCAGCCTAAAACTCCAAACAGCAAGCAATGCAAATGTAGAAGCACAGTGGCTAGGAAAATCTCCCTAGAAAGGCAGGAACCTGGGAAGAAAACCTAGAGAGGAACCAGGCTCTGAGGGGTGGCCAATCCTCTTCTGGCTCTGCCGGGTGGAGATTATAACAGTACATGGCCAAAATGTTCATAGATGACCAGCAGGGTCAAATAATAATAATCACAGTGGTTGTAGAGGGTGCAACAGGTCAGCACCTCAGGAGTAAATGTCAGTTGGCTTTGCTTCGCCGATCATTCAGAGTTAGAGAGAGCAGGTGCGGTAGAGAGAGAGTCCAAAACAGCAGGTCCGGGACGAGGTAGCACGTCCGGTGAACTGGTCAGGATTCCATAGCCACAGGCAGAACAGTTGAAACTGGAGCAGTAGCATAACCAGGTGGACTGGGGACAGCAATAAGTCATCAGGCCAGGTAGTCCTGAGGCATGGTCCTAGGGCTCAGGTTCTCCGAGAGAAGAGAGAGAGAAAGAGTTAGAGGGAGCATACTTAAATTCACACAGGACACTGGATAAGACAGGAGAAATACTCCAGATATAACAGACTGACCGTAGCCCCCCGACACATAAACTATTACAGCCTAATTACTGGAGGCTGAGACAGGAGGGGTTCGGGAGACAATGTGGCCCTGTCCGACGATACACCCGGACAGGGCCAACCAGGCAGGATATAACCCCACCCACTTTGCCAAAGCACAGCCCCCACACCACTAGAGGGATATCTTCAAACCACCAACTTATTACCCTCAGACAAGGCCGAGTGTAGCCCACGAAGATCTAGAGGTCCTGGATGACAGGGAGCTCGGCCCCAGTGATGTACTGGGCCATACACTCTACACTCTGTAGAACCTTACAGTCGGATGCCAAGCAGTTGCCAGTTTCTAGCTCCAACAGTGCAGTAATATCTAACAATTCACAACAACACACACAACCTAAACGTAATTAAGGAATATATCAATTTTAGGATGAGCAATGTTGGTGTGGCATAAACTAAAATTAGGCAGAATGGAATAGGGTATACACACTACCTGTCACGCCCTGACCTTAGAGAGACTTTTTTTATTCTCTATTTGGTTTGGTCAGGGTGTGACTTGGGTGGGCAAATCTATGTTTCTATTTTTTTGTTGGCCTAGTATGGTTCCCAATCAGAGGCAGCTGTGTATCGTTGTCTCTGATTGGAGATCATACTTAGGCAGCCCTTTTTCCCACCTTAGATTGTGGGATCTTGTTTTTGTACTGTTGCTTTCCAGCCCTACAGAACTGTGCATTTCGTGTTGTATTTGTTAGTTTTTTTCGGCGTCATCAATAAAAGAAAGATGTACGCCTACCACGCTGCACCTTGGTCTACTCCTTCCATCGATGAACGTGACAGAAGATCCCACCTCAACTGGACCAAGCAGCGTGCCTGGGAGGAGATGGCATTCTGGTCTACAGAGGAGGTTGAGGAGAGAATAGCCTGGACTTGGGAGGTAGTATTGGAGAGATACGAAAGCCTGCCGGGGAAGCAGGCGGAAGCAGCCAAGATGACTCCGTGGGTCGCAACCACGACGCAAGCACGAGAGGCAGCCCCAAAACATTTTTTGGGGGGGGCACACAGGGTAGTTGGCGGAGCCAGGGTTCAGACCAGAGCCAACTCCCCGCACTCGCTTTAAGGAGTGTGTGACAGGCACCATCAGGCACCATGTTATGCGTTGATACACACTGTGTCTCCAGTGCACATTCACAGCCCTGTGCGCTCGGTGCCAGCTCCTCGCACTTACCGTGCAAAAGTGAGCATCCAGCCAGGATGGGTTGTGCCAGCTCTACACTCTAGACCTCCAGTGAGCCTTCACGGCCCAGTATATCCTGTGCCAGCTCCATGCACCCGGCCTCCAGTGCGTGTCTCCAGCCTCGTACGTCCTATGCCTGCTCCACGCACGAAGCCTCCAGTGATGACCCATGGCACGAAGCCTCCAGTGATGACCCATGGCACGAAGCCTGCAGTGATGACCCATGGCACGAAGCCTGCAGTGATGACCCATGGCACGAAGCCTGCAGTGATGACCCATGGCACGAAGCCTGCAGTGATGACCCATGGCACGAAGCCTGCAGTGACGACCCATGGCACGAAGCCTGCAGTGACGACCCATGGCACGAAGCCTGCAGTGACGACCCATGGCACGAAGCCTGCAGTGACGACCCATGGCACGAAGCCTCCAGTGACGACCCATGGCACGAAGCCTCCAGTGACGACCCATGGCACGAAGCCTGCAGTGACGACCCATGGCACGAAGCCTGCAGTGACGATCCATGGCACGAAGCCTGCAGTGACGATCCATGGCACGAAGCCTCCAGTGACGACCCATGGCACGAAGCCTGCAGTGACGATCCATGGCACGAAGCCTGCAGTGACGATCCATGGCACGAAGCCTGCAGTGACGATCCATGGCACGAAGCCTCCAGTGACGACCCATGGCACGAAGCCTCCAGTGACGACCCATGGCACGAAGCCTCCAGTGACGACCCATGGCACGAAGCCTCCAGTGACGACCCATGGCACGAAGCCTGCAGTGACGATCCATGGCACGAAGCCTGCAGTGACGATCCATGGCACGAAGCCTGCAGTGACGATCCATGGCACGAAGCCTGCAGTGACGATCCATGGCACGAAGCCTGCAGTGACGACCCATGGCACGAAGCCTCCAGTGACGACCCATGGCACGAAGCCTCCAGTGACGACCCATGGCACGAAGCCTCCAGTGACGACCCATGGCACGAAGCCTCCAGTGACGACCCATGGCACAAAGCCTCCAGTGACGACCCATGGCACAAAGCCTCCAGTGACGACCCATGGCACAAAGCCTCCAGTGACGACCCATGGCACGAAGCCTCCAGTGACGACCCATGGCACGAAGCCTCCAGTGACGACCCATGGCACGAAGCCTCCAGTGACGACCCATGGCACGAAGCCTCCAGTGACGACCCATGGCACGAAGCCTCCAGTGACGACCCATGGCACGAAGCCTGCAGTGATGATCCATGGCATGACTCGCTAAACACATGCTTTGTTTTTAAATTATGTCTGACTGTTGGAGTGTGACTCTGGCTATCCGTAAATCAAAAATATAAATAAGATTATGCCGTCTGGTTTGCTTAATAAGGCATTTTTAAATATTCATACTTAAGTATATTTCAGCAACTACATTTACTTTTAATACTTAAGTATATTTAAAACCAAATACTTTTACTCAAGTAGTATTTTACTGGGGGAATTTTACTTGAGTCATTTTCTGTTAAGGTATCTTGACTTTTACTCAAGTATGAGAATTTAGTACTTTTTCCACCACTGGTTACAAGGTGGGTCATTTGTATATAAAGACAGTCATTTACTACAGTGCGTGGTTTTCAGTACACCATCACGAACACACATGGGGCGGCAGGTAACCTAGTGGTTAGAGCGTTGGACTTCGAATCCCCAAGCTGACAAGGTAAAAATCTGTCGTTCTGCCCCTGAACAAGGCAGTTAACCCACTGTTCTCTAGGCCATCATTGAAAATAAGAATTTGTTCTTAACTGTCTTGCCTAGTTAAATAAAAGGTGAAATAAATCAAAAATAAACACAGGCGTCACTCACCAGACTCAGATATGAAGGCTACACCGTGTACTATGATATCCCCAGCGTCTTCTCTTTTCCTTCTTCCTCTTCCTGCAGACAGAAGTTACTACACTAGCGAGTTTGACTCCTTCACCTAACGTTAACATATCAGAACAAAACAATACCCTAACAGGTTGGACAAAAGTGCCTGCAGGAACATTGGCTACATCTCCTTTTAGATCACTGGGTGTACTTTCCTTTCAAGGCATATTGGGTAGTTAACACAGATTTATTCCAGGACCTGCCGTGACAAAAAAAAAGGGTCATTCAACAGAAATAAACAAGCATGACGAGTCAGCATCTACAAGAATGGGTTCTCAGGTTCCAACCAGCCCAGGGGTATCCATCCTCGTTTTATTATTCATGCATAGTTGTTAGTTTGAGTGTTTTGACAGATCATATCGGTGCACAAGAGCGGTAAGGGACCTCTCTGATCCCTGATCATGTGGGCACCAGCTCAACAGGTTACGACTGGGTGTCCTATGCCTATCTTAGATCTGGGTCCCGAGGGTCACAGCATGCCTACCGTATGGGTTTCATTGTGGCTTTTAGTCTTTCAGCTAGTCTTTCAACCCCACATATCTCAAGCAGGCAAACCTGTTTCTCCTGCTTACTAACGCCGACAGAACATTGTGCCGCTGTTCCAGACCAGCATACAGTGCTGGCGGTTGAGTTTCTATTGTGACGTCAAAGTACCTGCAATCCATAATCAAAGCAAATCTTAACAAATTAACTGATTTCATATTCAAATAAACGGGTGCACTCATTTCCCAAGACAAATTTCCCCAAAATGTGTTTCACATTTTTATCCGTGTATGAAAGACAAATCTAAATGATTGGACATCTAAAAGTGGGAAGAGTAAGATTAAATAACGCAATTTCATTAGTCACATTTTTATCAAATAAAAACTACCCAGCCCAATGTAGTAAGACGATACTACATCCACTTTATAAAGCTGTGTGTCATGGCAAGGAACCTCATTTGGATACGCTTGACAAGAGTATTCCCAGGATTAAAGCAACATTGGATTGGTTTCAGGTTAGATACCAGCTTTGTCAAAACACTCTCTATAAAGCAATTTGGCTTCCTTTCACTTTAATGGTTTCATTGGGGGATTCAAGTCTCATTTTGGCTTCGCATGAACAAGATATTTTTTCTAAGACTAAACGCACAGCCCAATCCAACCAAAAACGTTCTCTCTCTCTCTGTTTGTTCAGTGACTCATTCCAAACAGGCAGCTTTAGACTGGACTGCCAGATGGGCAGGGTTCACACTTGTGTGACTTTTCTATTTGTTCCATTGCACAATACACGCTCAATCAAGCCCAGATCTTGATGTGATGCTGATGAACATTAGGTCACATGTTAAGAGATTTGCCTAGCTTACTTCACTGTCTGAAGAGCTGCTGTCAGAGGAGGAGGAGGATGAACTGGAATCCTGTGTACAAGAAAAACAAAGATGGTATTGCATAATTTACTTAGATACTTAGAGATGACAGACAGGTAACAGATAGCCACTCTCCAATAGGTTACTGCAAACACAATAGGTATCTATGTTTTTGGAGATCAACATTTTTGGGCTCCCGAGTGGCACAGCGGTCTAACTGCATCTCAGTGCTAGAAGCGTCACTACATACCCTGGTTTGATTCCAGGCTGTATCACAACTGGCCGTGATTGGGAGTCCCATAAGGCGGCGCACATTTGCCCCAGCGTCATCCAGGTTTGGCCGGTGTAGGCTGTGATTGTAAATAAGAATATAAACGTGCACTATATTCTCCCCCTATCACAACATTTTTGGCCTACTTTCATTGTCTCCCCAGCCCTCCCACTGAACCTGACCCTCTCCGACATACCTTTCCAGATCCTCCTGCAGGGTCTTTGGGCTCTGTCTTGGCTGCGTTAGTGGTGTCTGTTGCAGACAGCCCTCCTAACCCTCCATGCTCTGCAAGCACCCATTCACTCCTCCCAGGCTGGATCTCATCCAGCGGGCTCAGGACCACTCCCGCTCCATCTACAGGCCCTGGAATTACACAAGCCAGCACAGATGAATACACAATTATATTTCCCATTCACAAATCAATGTTTATTGTATTGCATGTGTTACAATATTTGTTCAGTTGTCTTAGACTTGTATCCTATTGTACCAATCATCTACAGACTGAGGCTTTTGCAGTGCAAACAATATTAAATACAATACAAAAAACGAGAACCAGAGTGTCAAAAATGCATAAGCCTACTGTTCATGTGTGAATGTTTTATTATGGATAAAACATTATCTAATGCACTTCCTTATTTCTCACACTGTACTCCATCCCATGTAATGATGCATTCACCTCAGAGTACATTTGTAGCCATAACGCACAAAACAAATAGACTATCTATATATTGTATGTTATAAGTAGAATAACTGACAGATAACAGAATTATGCCTGTTGAGTGACAACAACAGCACAGAATTGCATGACTTTTACTTCAGGTTTATTTTGACCACGCCCCTGCATGACCCCAAAAAAGACAAATCTTTGTAGAGCTTTACACAACTGTGCACCACTTCAAATGTCATGTTTCCAATTTACGCATAAAGTAGAACGGAGTAGATTATACAGTTGGTGATAATGAGAAATTATTGTTACTTTTACCGGGGAACATACTTAAAAAACGAGACCCATTACATTTTTACACCAAATAAAGCTTTTAACATATGTCGTTAATCTATAAAAGTCACTAAAAGTGCATAGATCACAATACCTTTGGGTCTGTTGAACTCCATTCAACTCAACAGCCGCTCCAGTTACACCTCCTCGTTTGCTGTGAAATGATGAGCTGACTGAGTTTACAAGGATAGTAACTCCTTCTATATGGCCATTGGCCAAGGTGTGAGTGTTGTGCAGAACCGGTAAATCCGTTTTTTCACAGTAACGGGCTGACCTTTCACCTTGCATGTAGAACATAAGCCTAATATCTAAATATATATATATATATATATTGGTTATGTATGATCTATATAATACATTTTTGTAAGTTTGTTCAACTGTATTCTCTTCTCACAGTACATGGAGGTACGAAAAACAACAATAAACATATAAACATATAATTGTCAAAACATTACACTGTCAGTAAGGTCAAGTGATCCTTGCGCGTGATCCTTGCGCGTGATCCTTGCGCAAAATAAGGCGCAGTATTGCGCTGAATACAATTTTTTATTTTGATATCTTGGAGTGCTAAAATTGATCTCTCAACTACAGCCGCAGGGCAAATTATGTTTGGTTAGAATTTAAAGGGTTATGTAGGTCAACCAATGATGTAACTAGGGGTCAGGGTCAATGAGGGATCCTGGGGCATTTATTTAAAGAAATAGCCTATCGTAGCTGTGAAATGGTTGTTTCTGGTGAACGTTACAGGGAAAATCCAACACCTGATATTTCGGTCAATATACACCAATCACAACTCAAATAGCAATATTTTTCTGTATTACTTTAAAACCATTGGTCTAACTCTAACAGTTCAGTAAGCCACCACCCCTTATTAATGTACAGTAAATGTTAAAACATATTATTCTATTTGTGTAGTCTACCTTTCACAACACTTGGCTAGTAGGCTACATTTATTTTCATTTCATTTAACCTTTATTTTATCAGGGAGTCAAACTGAGACCAAGGTCTCTTTTACAGATGAGCCCTAAATTACATAAATGACAGAAAATACATTTGTCATAAAAATATAAAAAAATAGTAAGGTCCTCAATCAGCTTTCTGAATTTGCCTGATAGGCACCCAAACATCAAATTCAAGAACATGTTGAAGATCGTTCAACAAATAAGGTGCAAGAAAACTATAAGCTGATTTACATAACTCCCTAGAGACCAAAGGAATTTCTAGAGTTAGCCATCCCTGAGACCGGCGGCGGTAACTCGTATGTCTAAAGTAAAGATGTTAGGTACAGTGGGACTTTTTGTAAAAGGGCTTTTTGTAAAATGGAAAAAATAGCAACGTAGTATCAACCTATGTGACATCAGAGGGCCAACCAACTTTCTGCTGGAGAATGCAGTGATAAACTGCATCTAACAGCTTTAGTGAAGTGGCAGCTGCGTTCACATAGATGAGGTTCGCCATAGTCTAGGACCGATAGGAGAGTCGACTGAATAATCTGCTTCCTACTGTTTAGCGAGAGGCAGGACCTATTTCTATAGAAGAAGCCCATTTTTAATTCTCAGCGGCTTTACTAACTCATCAACATACTTTTTAAAAGACAGCTTTTCATCTATCCAGATGCCCAGATATCTGTAAACAGGGACATGATCAATATGGACACCATCCAAAGTACATAAGCGTATTTGTATGCGCTCTAGAGAACAACATATACTTAGTTTTATCTGTATTCAATACTAATTCCAGGTCAATAAAGTTTTTCTGTAATACAAAGAAGACCGACTGTAGCTCAGACAGAGCCTGGTCAACTATTGGGGCAATAGCACACAACAGTATCATCGGCATACAAGTGCAGGTTACAGTTTTTTACAGACAAGTCAATATTCATTATGTAAACAGTACAGGACCCAGAATCGACCCCTGCGGGACACCTTTCATAATATCCGGGAAACCTGATTAAACACCATCAATAGATACACATTGGGTTCTATCTGTCAGGTCATTTTTGAAACCAGTTAAATGCAGCCTGGTCTCGGCCAATTGAGGATAGCCTCTGAATTAGCAGTGAGTGATCAACAGTATCGAAAGCCTTTGACAGGTCAATGAAAAGAGCAGCAGAATGTTGCCTTTTATCCATACAGTTAAACCACATCATTTACAACTAGGGATGCAGCAGAGATAGATACATGGTTTTGAAATGACACTGTTTGGGGCAAAATGAGGATTGAGATGACGCACACATGCATCCCAACTGCTACTTGTCAATATTCCAAAATTCAAAACTCCTTTGCGAGCATCTTGTGTCTCGCCTCAACATGTTTTGCATGATTTGCTGTGAAACACTGCCAGACAGAAGTACACTCCGGTAATAGACAGTGAGAAAGTCTTGATTTGATACAGACTGAATAATGTAGGCTTATCTGTTACAACTAACTCGTGTTACATTTTAGCCCAGTTTTCCCCTATACAGATGAAGTTGGAAGTTTACATACACTTAGGTTGGAGTCATTAAAACTTGTTTTTCAACCACTCCATAAATTTCTTGTTAACAAACTATAGTTTTGGCAAGTCGGTTAGGACATCTACCTTGTGCATGACACAAGTAATTTTTCCAAAAATGGTTTACAGACAGATTATTTCACTTATGATTCACTGTATCCCAATTCCAGTGGGTTAGAGGTTTACATACACTAAGTTGACGGTGTCTTTAAACAGCTTGGAAAATTCCAGAAAATGATGTCATGGCTTTAGAAGCTTCTGATAGGCTAATTGACATAATTTTAGTCAATTGGAGGTGTAACTGTGGATGTATTTCAAGGCCTATCTTTGCTTGACATTTTTATTTTTATTTTTTTATTTTTTTTATTTCACCTTTATTTAACCAGGTAGGCTAGTTGAGAACAAGTTCTCATTTGCACCTGCGACCTGGCCAAGATAAAGCATAGCAGTGTGAGCATACAACAAAGAGTTACACATGGAGTAAACAATTAACAAGTCAATAACACAGTAGAAAACGAAGGGGGGGTCTATATACAATGTGTGCAAAAGGCATGAGGAGGTAGGCAAATAATTACAATTTTGCAGATTAACACTGGAGTGATAAAAGATCAGATGGTCATGTACAGGTAGAGATATTGGTGTGCAGAAGAGCAGAAAAGTAAATAAATAGAAACAGTACGGGGATGAGGTAGGTGAAAAGGGTGGGCTATTTACCAATAGACTATGTACAGCTGCAGCGATCGGTTAGCTGCTCAGATAGCTGATGTTTGAAGTTGGTGAGGGAGATAAAAGTCTCCAACTTCAGCGATTTTTGCAATTCGTTCCAGTCACAGGCAGCAGAGTACTGGAACGAAAGGCGGCCAAATGAGGTGTTGGCTTTAGGGATGATCAGTGAGATACACCTGCTGGAGCGCGTGCTACGGATGGGTGTTGCCATCGTGACCAGTGAGCTGAGATAAGGCGGAGCTTTACCTAGCATAGACTTGTAGATGACCTGGAGCCAGTGGGTCTGGCGACGAATATGTAGCGAGGGCCAGCCGACTAGAGCATACAAGTCGCAGTGGTGGGTGGTATAAGGTGCTTTAGTGACAAAACGGATGGCACTGTGATAGACTGCATCCAGTTTGCTGAGTAGAGTGTTGGAAGCCATTTTGTAGATGACATCGCCGAAGTCGAGGATCGGTAGGATAGTCAGTTTTACTAGGGTAAGCTTGGCGGCTTGAGTGAAGGAGGCTTTGTTGCGGAATAGAAAGCCGACTCTTGATTTGATTTTCGATTGGAGATGTTTGATATGAGTCTGGAAGGAGAGTTTGCAGTCTAGCCAGACACCTAGGTACTTATAGACGTCCACATATTCTAGGTCGGAACCATCCAGGGTGGTGATGCTAGTCGGGCATGCAGGTGCAGGCAGCGACCGGTTGAAAAGCATGCATTTGGTTTTACTAGCGTTTAAGAGCAGTTGGAGGCCACGGAAGGAGTGTTGTATGGCATTGAAGCTTGTTTGGAGGTTAGATAGCACAGTGTCCAAAGACGGGCCGAAAGTATATAGAATGGTGTCGTCTGCGTAGAGGTGGATCAGGGAATCGCCCGCAGCAAGAGCAACATCATTGATATACACAGAGAAAAGAGTCGGCCCGAGAATTGAACCCTGTGGCACCCCCATAGAGACTGCCAGAGGACCGGACAGCATGCCCTCCGATTTGACACACTGAACTCTGTCTGCAAAGTAATTGGTGAACCAGGCAAGGCAGTCATCCGAAAAACCGAGGCTACTGAGTCTGCCGATAAGAATATGGTGATTGACAGAGTCGAAAGCCTTGGCGAGGTCGATGAAGACGGCTGCACAGTACTGTCTTTTATCGATGGCGGTTATGATGTCGTTTAGTACCTTGAGTGTGGCTGAGGTGCACCCATGACCGGCTCGGAAACAAGATTGCACAGCGGAGAAGGTACGGTGGGATTCGAGATGGTCAGTGACCTGTTTGTTGACTTGGCTTTCGAAGACCTTAGATAGGCAGGGCAGGATGGATATAGGTCTGTAACAGTTTGGGTCCAGGGTGTCTCCCCCTTTGAAGAGGGGGATGACTGCGGCAGCTTTCCAATCCTTGGGGATCTCAGACGAGATGAAAGAGAGGTTGAACAGGCTGGTAATAGGGGTTGCGACAATGGTGGCAGATAGTTTCAGAAATAGAGGGTCCAGATTGTCAAGCCCAGCTGATTTGTACGGGTCCAGGTTTTGCAGCTCTTTCAGAACATCTGCTATCTGGATTTGGGTAAAGGAGAACCTGGAGAGGCTTGGGCGAGGAGCTGCGGGGGGGGCGGAGCTGTTGGCCGAGGTTGAAGTAGCCAGGCGGAAGGCATGGCCAGCCGTTGAGAAATGCTTATTGAAGTTTTCGATAATCATGGATTTATCAGTGGTGACCGTGTTACCTAGCCTCAGTGCAGTGGGCAGCTGGGAGGAGGTGCTCTTGTTCTCCATGGACTTCACAGTGTCCCAGAACTTTTTGGAGTTGGAGCTACAGGATGCAAACTTCTGCCTGAAGAAGCTGGCCTTAGCTTTCCTGACTGACTGCGTGTATTGGTTCCGGACTTCCCTGAACAGTTGCATATCACGGGGACTATTCGATGCTATTGCAGTCCGCCACAGGATGTTTTTGTGCTGGTCGAGGGCAGTCAGGTCTGGGGTGAACCAAGGGCTGTATCTGTTCTTAGTTCTGCATTTTTTGAACGGAGCATGCTTATCTAAAATGGTGAGGAAGTTACTTTTAAAGAATGACCAGGCATCCTCAACTGACGGGATGAGGTCAATGTCCTTCCAGGATACCCGGGCCAGGTCGATTAGAAAGGCCTGCTCACAGAAGTGTTTTAGGGAGCGTTTGACAGTGATGAGGGGTGGTCGTTTGACTGCGGCTCCGTAGCGGATACAGGCAATGAGGCAGTGATCGCTGAGATCCTGGTTGAAGACAGCGGAGGTGTATTTGGAGGGCCAGTTGGTCAGGATGACGTCTATGAGGGTGCCCTTGTTTACAGAGTTAGGGTTGTACCTGGTGGGTTCCTTGATGATTTGTGTGAGATTGAGGGCATCTAGCTTAGATTGTAGGACTGGCGGGGTGTTAAGCATATCCCAGTTTAGGTCACCTAACAGAACAAACTCTGAAGCTAGATGGGGGGCGATCAATTCACAAATGGTGTCCAGGGCACAGCTGGGAGCTGAGGGGGGTCGGTAGCAGGCGGCAACCGTGAGAGACTTATTTCTGGAGAGAGTAATTTTCAAAATTAGTAGTTCGAACTGTTTGGGTATGGACCTGGAAAGTATGACATTACTTTGCAGGCCATCTCTGCAGTAAACTGCAACTCCTCCCCCTTTGGCAGTTCTATCTTGACGGAAGATGTTATAGTTGGGTATGGAAATCTCTGAATTTTTGGTGGCCTTCCTGAGCCAGGATTCAGACACAGCAAGGACATCAGGGTTAGCAGAGTGTGCTAAAGCAGTGAGTAAGACAAACTTAGGGAGGAGGCTTCTGATGTTGACATGCATGAAACCAAGGCTTTTTCGAACACAGAAGTCAACAAATGAGGGTGCCTGGGGACATGCAGGGCCTGGGTTTACCTCCACATCACCCGCGGAACAGAGAAGGAGTAGTATGAGGGTGCGGCTAAAGGCTATCAAAACTGGTCGCCTAGAGCGTTGGGGACAGAGAATAAGAGGAGCAGGTTTCTGGGCATGGTAGAATATATTCAGGGCATAATGCGCAGACAGGGGTATGGTGGGGTGCGGGTACAGCGGAGGTAAGCCCAGGCACTGGGTGATGATGAGAGAGGTTGTATCTCTGGACATGCTGGTAGTAATGGGTGAGGTCACCGCATGTGTGGGAGGTGGGACAAAGGAGTTATCAGGGGTATGAAGAGTGGAACTAGGGGCTCCATTGTGAACTAAAACAATGATAACTAACCTGAACAACAGTATACAAGGCATATTGACATTTGAGAGAGACATACAGCGAGGCATACAGTAATCACAGGTGTTGAATTGGGAAAGCTAGCTAAAACAGTAGGTGAGACAACAGCTAATCAGCTAGCACAACAACAGCAGGTAAAATGGCGTAGACTAGGCAACGGGGCCAACAGATAAAACAAACAAGCAGAATGGAGTACCGTGATTTATGGACAGTCCAGCGTGCATCAGCTATGTAGCCAAGAGATCAGTGTCCAGGGGGCAGCGGTGGATGGGGAAGGGAAGCTGGACTGGCGAGTGTTATCCAGGTTAAAAAAACGAACAATGACTAAATAGCTTGTAGCTAGTTAGCTGGTTAGCTTCTGGAGGTTCTTGAGTGTGTTCTAAAAATAAATAAAAAATAATAGCGATTCCGTATCACATTGGGTGAGGCAGGTTTCCGGAAGGTATAAACAAATTAAAAGTCAAAAGAGATAGAAAGTAAATATGGGTCCGGTGGGCGTTTGGGACGCGGCGATTCAGGCGGTTAGCAGGCCTGTGCTAACAAGCTAACAGTTTGTAGGCCCGGGCTAGACAAGGTAGCAGTTAGCGGACCGGAGCTGGACAAGCTAGCAGTTAGCAGGCCGAATTAGCAAGCAGGGAGATAGCGAGGGCTAGAGAGTTAGCCTTTGGGGGACGTCGCGATGGGGTGAGTCTGTTTATTCCTTTTCATGCGGTGACATCGATAGACCGGTCGTGGGCCCGGGTATTGTAGCTCAGGAGTATGCTACGGTGGTAGCGCAGGCCGGGCTAGCTTCAAGCTAAGTGGGTGGAAACGCTAGCCAGGGGTAGTCGTCCAGGGTTGCGGTTTAGCTAGATAGCTAGTTGTGAAGATCCAGCGTATTTGGAAGCTTAGGTTTAGCAAAATGTTTTTAAAAAGGGATAGCTATGTAAAAGACGAAAAATATGTAAAAAACGAAAAATAAACAAAATATAAACAAAATATACAGGGACACGACACGACAGGACGACTTACTGCTACGCCATCTTGGATTGATCATGGGAAAATCAAAAGAAATCAGCCAAGACATCAGAAAAACAATTGTAGACCTCCACAAGTCTGGTTCATCCTTTGGAGCAATTTCCAAATGCCTGCAGGTACCACGTTCATCTGTACAAACAACAGTACGCAAGTATAAACACCATGGGACCACACAGACATCATACCGCCCAGTAAGGAGACGCGTTCTGTCTCCTAGAGATGAACGTACTTTGGTGCGAAAAGTGCAAACCAATCCCAGAACAACAGCAAAGGACCTTGTGAAGATGCTGGAGGAAACAGGTAAAAAATCTATATCCACAATAAAACGAAACCTGAAAGGCCGCTCGGCAAGGAAGAAGCCAATGCTCCAAAACTGCCATAAAAAGCCAGACTGCGGTTTGCAACTGCACATGGGGACAGAGATCGTACTTTTTGGAGAAATGTCCTCTGGTCTGATGAAACAAAAATAGAACAGTTTGTCCATAATGACCATCGTTTTGTTTGGCGGAAAAAGGGGGAGGCTTGCAAGCCGAAGAACACCATCCCAACCGTGAAGCACAGGGGTGGCAGCATCATGATGTGGGGGTGCTTTGCTGCAGGAGGGACTGGTGCACTTCACAAAATAGATGGCATCACGAGGAAGGAAAATTATATGGATATATTGAAGCAACATCTCAAGACATCAGTCAGGAAGTTAAAGCTTGGTGCAAATGGGTCTTCCCCAAGCATACTTCCAAAGTTGTGGCAAAATGGCTTAAGGATAACAAAGTCAAGGTATTAGAGTGGCCATCACAAAACCCTGACCTCAATCCCATAGAAAATGTGTGGGCAGAACTGAAAAAGCATGTGCGAGCAAGGAGGCCTACAAACCTGACTCAGTTACACCAGCTCTGTCAGGAGGAATGGGACAAAATTCACCCAACTTATTGTGAGAAGCTTGTGGAAGGCTATCCAAAACATTTGACCCAAGTTAAACAATTTAAAGGCTATGCTACCAAATACTAATTGAGTGTATGTAAACTTCTGACCCACTGGGAATGTGATGAAAGAAATAAAAGCTTACATATATCATTCTCTCTACTATTATTCTGACATTTCACATTCTTAAAATAAAGTGGTGATCCTAACTGACCTAAGACAGGGAATTCTTACTAGGATTAAATGTCACGACTGACATTAAACTGAGTTTAAATGTAGTTGGCTAAGGTGTATGTAAACTTCCGACTACAACTGTAGGTTCGTGGGAACTTAACAGAATGAGGGAACTTGAGGGAATGAAACACAAACTGGAAAAAGGCTCATCACCATTTGAAACATGTAATTAACTAAATAGAATTACATTTAGGCTGCAATATGCTATGGCCAAGTTGGACCGTCATGGTAACATAAGAAGAAGAGGGCACGAATAAAAAGTGAGGAAATGGATAAAAAAAAACTGAGGTAACAGATAAAAAATCTGAGAGAATTGATTAAAAAAACCTGAGGAAATGGATAAGCCTTGCTGGGGTTTTTTCTCCACCACAACACCTAGCTCTGTGGTAATGCCTACACATTGGACCATTTCTCTAAAAGTACCAGAGATCCCACTCTGACCATAAAGCAGGGTTGGCCCTCCTTTTGTAGGCCTGATGATCAATTTCCAAAAACGGGGCCCATGGCCAAAAATATAAATAATAAATAAATATACTGTTGAGAGTTGGAAAAGTAGAATACACAAGGTGCAATTTCGAAATTCGGGTTGTCTAGCAGCAGTTTTCTCTTGTTATGTCAGTCACTCAATTAACCCGACCAGGTGTGTCAAGGGGGCCTGACCTCTAGGGGGCCCCCATTGATTTTGTTAGTCCCCCTCACTCAGACATTATATTGACATGGCACAAGTAATGGCAAAACGTGTAGAATTGCAGGAAATTAGTAAAATGTGTAAAACCTTCTCTTCCGCCACATGGCAAAATGTGTAGAACTGCAGAAAATGAACTGTAAAACTAAAATGTTTCTCTCTGCCATCAAGACACGGGGCCAGTCAAATGTTTTGTCCGCAAAGTACAGGTCCCTACCAACCAAATCTCACTTAGGGTTCCCAAAAGCCTGGGGCCGATTGCACAATTTGACTGTATGTGTGGGTATATATGTGGGTTCCAAGGTCATCACCCTGTAAGGGGATCTGGGGCATTTGAAAATAAATGGTACATCCAACACTTTACTGATATTTTAGTCAACATGGCCCAATCAAAGCTCAAATATCAATATTTGTATGTATTACTTTAAATAGCAACAGCTGAAGGCAAAAATCAACTTCTCTGGTTGAAAACGGCCTATGTGGCATTGATACTAGTCAGAAACATTTATTCCAATGCCAAAATTGACTAAAAAGTGTAAGTAGGCTAATTTCTGAGAGATTTGTGTAACTGAGATCGTCACGATTTACATGAAGGTTGGGTTTGGATGACATTCATGCCCACATGAGACCATTGCCTGGCGCAGTCTAATCACCCCTGGCAGTAATCAAATGATCTGAAGCACAGCTGCCCAGTGTGATGCAGTGCATGCTATCCAATCGCTCACCAGAACTAACCATTAGCACGCAGCGCCTCGGACTTGTTTTGACAACGATATATAGACAAGACAATGTCGCAAATGGGGTCTTATAGGAAATCAGGTCTAATTAGGCTGAAGTTTATATCATGAATACATTTATTCAAGTCTTGTGTTGGACAACCTGGAATCAGAGAGGCTGATTACTTTGGACTTTTCTTACATAGATTTTTCTACTCCAAAATGAATACAAATGTAAATGATAATGACACCATTTAAAATAAACACTTTCCCTCTATAAATGAGCCCAATATCATATATTAGTCCATATTATCAGGCAGGTTCGCTATTTAGTAATAAGCATTATCACCTGTAGCCCACATGATGCAGCATAGTGGCTATAAATAAATAGGCTGAAGCATGGGCATAAATATGCGATGATAAGATTCAACAATTAAATGCACGAGGACGCCCTGACCAAATTAATGCTTTGAATAAAGTTTACGCATGACCATGGAATAAAGTATGTGGACACCCCTTCAAATTAGTGGATTTGCCTATTTCAGCCACTACCCGTGGCTGACAAATGTATAAAATCGAGCACATAGCCATGCAATCTCCATAGACAAACATTGGCAGTAGAATGGCCGGTACTGAAGAACTCAGTGACTTTCAACATGAAACCATCATAGGATGCCTCCTTTCCAACAAGTCAGTTCGTCAAATTTCGGCCCTGGTAGAGCAGCCCAGTTAACTGTAAGTGCTGTTATAGTGAAGTGGAAACATCTAGGAGCAACAACGGCTCAGCTGCAAAGTGGTATGCCATACAAGCTCACAGAACGGGATTGCCGACGCTGAAGCGTGTAAAAATCGTCTGTCCTCGGTTGCAACACTCAGTACTGACTTCCTGCCTCTGGAAGTAATGTCAGCACAAGAACTGTTCGTCGGGAGCTTCATGAAATGGGTTTCCATGGCTGAGCAGCTGATCACCATGCCCAATGCCAAGCATTGGCTGGAGTGGTGTTAAGTTTGGACTCTGGAGCAATGAAAATCTGTTATCTCGCGTGATGAATCAAGCTTCATCATCTGGCAGTCCAACGGACTAATCTGGGTTTGGTGGATGACAGGAGAACGCTACCTGCCCGAATGCATAGTGCCAACTGTAAAGTTTGGTGGAGGAGTAATAATGGTCTGGGGTTGTTTTTCATGGTTTGGGCTAGGCCCCTTAGTTCCAGTGAAGGGAAGTCTTAACCCTACAGCATACAATGACATTCAAGACAATTCTGTGCTTCCAACTTTGTGGCAACAGTTTGAGCTAGGCCCTTTTCTGTTTCAGCATGACAATGCTCTATGCACAAAGTGAGATCCATACAGAAAGGGTTTGTTGAGATCGGTGTGGAAGAACTTGACTGGCCTGCACAGAGCCCTGACCTCAACCCCATCGAACACCTTTGGGATGAATTGGAACCCCAACTCAGGAACCCCAACCCAACCAGGCCTAAATACCCAACATCAGTGCCCAACCTCACTAATGCTCTTGTGGCCAAATGGAAGCAAGTCTCCACAGCAATGTTCCAACATCTAATGGAACGTCTTCCCAGAAGAGTGGAGGCTGTTACAGCAGCAAAGGGGGGGACCAACTCCATATTAATGCCTAATGATTTTGGAATGAGCTGTTCGACGATGGTGTTCTTCTGTCCACATACTTTTGGTAATGTAGTGTCGCTTTGAATGTTGCCTGTGTTCTGTGTTTTGGATTGTTTTATTGTTTTTTTATGCGCCTTGTGAGAAAAGTGCTTTACAAATTAAATGTATAATTATTATGATTCCATCCTTGCTCAACTTTTTTTCCATTCACAAAACACAAACTGCTGCCTCAAGACCGGGCCCAACCAAAATAGTACATTTTTGAGGGGTGACAAATAAAATAATAAAATAAAATGCGGAATTGAGTAGGACTGTGCGGTGTAAAAGCACAGAATGCCAGTAGTTGCCTGGCGCTTTAAAGTGGGTAAAGAATTTCTAATCAATCAAATTCATTGTGGTTTAGTATTGAAGGGATCAAATTTAGTCAATTTTACACTGGGGTGTAAAACTAGGAACCTAACAGAAGCAAATTAAACGGTAGGAACCTACCTGAATTTGTCCAAAAGAAACTCATTTTCGTTGCAAGGTTGCCTACATTTAGGTAAAACCTTTCTGGTCAAACATTTGGGGAATGGTGAGAGGACACCACATTCTTTAAGCCTACTCACTACATGTAATTGTAATTATTTAATTATTTAATATTTGTTCATCTTATCAATCACATTTTAAAGATTAATTTTGAGGTGTGGATTTCCCATAGGGATTTCCACATTAACATTTGCGGACAGTGTTCTGTGTTCTTGCTGCCCTCAAGTGTTCAGCGTTCCCTATGGTTTCGTGATAATCTGGCGCCACCATGTGGAAGATATTAGTAGACAAAGAACCTACATTTTCTGTCCCCTTTGCGATGCCGTAGCCAGTGTTAATGGCACGATGGTAGAAAAGGAGAGCTTGGAATATAGTACTTTGTCAGAAACCAGCTTTAAACAGCATCAGTGCCTCGCTTTGCACTGGAGAGGGCTTGCAGTAGCTCGCGCTGATGGTCCTAGCCGTGGGAGGTACATGGATGGGATGATCCACATGTTGACAAATGGCTGTTCTGAAAAACAAAATGAATTCAGCTAAAGAGATTTAAATCAAATGATACATCCCAGAAGATCATCACAGCGCGGTGACTAGCGCACTCTCCATTGTGTGCAGCAGAATGTCTCCACGGGTGGCGACTCTGCTGTCCGGACTGTGGCTGTTCTTGGTTCTGTCTTGTGCTGCTAGGTCGATGTGGCAAGCCTGTGACAATGGGAAGGTACACTGTGAATCATTCTAAGACAATTTTATACTGACATATGTCACTTCACTTGACTTTGTATTGCCTGCTTCAAGTATAATTGTTAGACGATCTGAACAACGACCACGAAGAAAAACCATAGCTATCACAATGCAATGGCATGATTAATATATGCGCCATCGATTGTATGTTACCACTCCAGACAGCAAGCAAACTGGCAGTTTTGTGTCTGTATAATGTGTCTTCTGTGACTGACAGCTCTTGCTGGGGAGAGACCTGCCCCTGTCAGTTGTATGGAGCTGTCCTGTGATTTCCTGGCCAGAGTCCACTACCCAGGTAACCATGGAGCTAACCGCTTGACCTATTGAACCACTGTTCCACATAACATACAGACCGACTGGTAGTAAACTACTGTAAGCATGAGTTTACATGTAAACTTGAGCATTTCTGAATATGTCGCCTATTTATCTTTTGCACTTGGCTTCATATTGTGCGTTTGTTGTGTGCATTTCCCCGAGCAAATCCGTTGCTGGAACACAGTGCAACCCAGGTCTCTCTCCTCTGTTTGCAGAAGATTCCTAGCATTGAGACAGAGTATCCCCCACAGGTAAATCAATCAACTTGTCAAACAGAAAGAACAATGGAGCTAGCATTATCTTTCGTTGTGAGCACATTCTTTCCAAACCCTTAGTGTAGCTATTACTGATAGTGGTAAGTATTTGGAGCGACTGATTCTTGACACAAAAATACTACTCCCGGGCCCCGTTCTGCAGGGCACAGCGTTGCAGAACGTTCACGTAGAGATGTATTGTGTAGAACTCAACGTGCCTCTCTGACATGTAGAATGGGAAATCACGCCTGGTCTCTTCGTGACATTTGTATCTGATGCATATGTCTGCCCTCTTTTCCTGTCTGACCTCAGCCGATTGAGCATGTCTGCATGGACACACCCATCACCTACAATCACACTATCCCCAACAGGTAAGATGCTGTAGACACACACACACACACAGAGGAAGTGTTACATCACCAAGTACACAAAATACACACTCACCTGGGAACCTGTGTGAAATCCCATTGTCAGTTAAATGTGACATTGTCACATGAAAGAGTTATTACAATGTAATAAATGTATGTAAACAGCCAAATACATTTTCTGGGCAAGTGACAACCATAAATAGAAACAGCTCCTGACTTGCATGATGGACAAGTGCCTCGGAGAGCTTAATGTCGGGTTCGCGCCCAGAGTCGGGGCCTCCCCGGTGGCGCAGTGGTTAAGGGCGCACCAGAGACTCTGGGTTCGCGCCCAGGCTCTGTCGTAACCGGCCGCGACCGGGAGGTCCGTGGAGCGACCCACAATTGGCCTAGCGTCGTCCGGGTTAGGGAGGGTTTGGCCGGTAGGGATATCCTTGTCTCATCGCGCACCAGCGACTTCTGTGGCGGGCCGGGCGTAGTGCGCGCTAACCAAGGTTGCCAGGTGCACGGTGTTTCCTCCGACACATTGGTGTGGCTGGCTTCCGGGTTGGATGGCGCTGTGTTAAGAAGCAGTGCGGCTTGGTTGGGTTGTGTATCGGAGGACGCATGACTTTCAACCTTCGTCTCTCCCGAGACCGTACGGGAGTTGTAGCGATGAGACAAGATGGTAGTAAAAAAAAAACTAAAAATGATTAATGTCGATTCCTGTGTTGCGTTCCATTTACTATCCTGTCATTATGTGGGTGGTTTGTATAGTGGTGCTCACCGGACTGTAGGGGCAGAGAGTGGAGAGTACCTGTACTGCCCCCCTCAACGCTGGCTAAACAACCTGCAGGTAACCACTAAAACCATGACCACACACACACACACACAACCATCCAACCTCAGAGATAGCGAATATTTTTCATTAGTCTAGTATTGCCATAACTGATTGTCCAACTCTAATCAGCCTCTACTGGTGTGTGTGTGTGTGTGTGTGTGTTTGCAGCATGGAGCAACAGTGTTGCTGTACCATCCGTGTGCTCCTGTTCGTCAGCGTGATCTGCTGTCTGTCCTGGGCCACTGCTGTCTGTCTGACTACATCATAACGCCACACCCTGACCTCAGCAAACACAGAGTGAGTGAGTCACACACACACACACACACACACACAAAAGACAGTCTCAAAGGAAACATTACCTTTACTTAAACTAAGATATCAGTAGAAGTAATTTACCATCTACTCTGTACTAGCTTGTGAATTGACTGATATCCCAATAGAACCATCTCCTTACCAATAGGATTCTAGAAAACCCATAATGGCACCTCTGTAGTGGCTTAGTTGAACCCGATTTATAGATTACACTGAAAACAGATGACAACATGTCTACTGTGACAGCAGGGCATTCAATTGACATCCCAACAGATGCATAGACAAAGTCGTGACGGTGAAACAAGAGACCAGAATGTTCCTTCTAACAATGGGGAACACAGTAGAACACATATTCAGTGGCATGTCATTGAAATGAGGGTTGTGTTCAGTAGGGCACACAGTTACAAAACAAGGAGGAAAACAAGCGTGTCTTATTGCATAAGTACATCAGTTTTTTTTCTCCCTTTGGTGCCTATTGAACATGACCCTGTGGGGACTGAATCTCTCTCCTGTTGAAGCCGTTAGCGCTGGTGTCCTGGGGTCGCACTCTGGAGCTGTCCCAGGTGACCACTCTGGAGGTCTGTGATTGGCTGCAGTTGACAGCGGCACACGGTAACAGTGGCGACGTGGGTCCAAACAGGAAGTATAACTTGCTGTTGACCCATCCTGCGGATCACAAACACGCATACCCAAAGAAGGTGAGCCAGAAGACCGAGAGAGGAGAGGGCACTGCATGTTTGAACATTTGAAAGGTGTAACTTTTTTGGGCCAGAATTTCTGGGGACCCCATTCCACCCCAAATCTAATGAAACAACTGTCAAATCTGTACATTTTGATTTTCACATCCACAAATGACCTTCAATTCATTACATTTTCATATCTCTTATCCAAATTAAAAGAACCAATGTACATAAATACTCAGAAAATATATACATTTTAGGTATTTGGCGAACCCACTAGAATTTTCCCACAACCAGGGTCGCGACCCCGACTTTAAATAGCATTGGTGTAAAGTAACATGATGTCCCGACGCTGTCATTCGATGATTTGACTGTATGATTTACTGAGTGTGCCTATTTGTTGATCATCACCAGTCTCGGAAGCAGTGCTGTGAGGAGACCCTCGCTCTGCTACTGGATGGACGGTTGGAGGTGACAGACTGGAGGAGAGGGAGGGTCCGCAAGAGCCGAGCTGCACTCGGGAACGAGGGGAGGGAGAAAGAGAGCCGGACCACCGTGTTGCTGCCTCTAGCAGTCACCAAGACCAACAGGACTACCTTGGACAGACCTGAAGCACAGGGCCCAGCCATAGTGAGGGCTACACAGAGAGATACGGACCCTCTAGCAGTCACCAAGACCAACAGGACTACCCTGAACAGACCTGAAGCACAGGGCCCAGCCATAGTGAGGGCTACACAGAGAGATACGGACCCTCTAGCAGTCACCAAGACCAACAGGACTACCCTGAACAGGCCTGAAGCACAGGGCCCAGCCAGAGTGAGGGCTACACAGAGAGATACGGACCAAGGACTCAAAGTGACCCAACCTCGCCGCAGAGAAAATAACACGGATGACAAAGAGCCCCGAGGGAAAGTGAGAGAAACAGACTGGCTGAACCAGAACGAAGCAGAGGACAAGGGGCAGAGCGGGAAACCGCGAGACATCCAGGGGAGAGGGGTGAAGAGCAGCAGACGCGAGGGAGAGAGACGGCCCCGTAACTCTCCAACCGAGAGGGAAAAGGCTCTGTCTCAGAGTCGGCGTAAGCAGTTGGCTGTCACACAGGCGAACAGCCAGGACAGGAGAGCAGACTGTGATGGTAGGGTGGGCCACAGCGAGTGCACTGAGACCGTAGCTCCGCTAGGGAGCGCCGCGGCTGGGCCCGGTGACAGGATGCTGCCCACTCCGCGGACAGACGAGGCGGTGTGGGCGGCGGCGGCGTTGGGTTTCCTCCTGGTGCTGCTGGCACTCTCCATGCTGCACACCCGCCTTTACCGCCAGTGGCGCACAACGCCCAGCATGTACTGGCATGACCCCAAGCAGGACTACGACAGCGTGGCAGGTGGGTTCATTTGGACTTAAACCCCCCCCCCCCTCCCCAACACACACTTCTTAGGGCCCTATAAAATCCGCGTTTCATAGAATGTGGACATTAAAACGGAATTCAACCATATAAAAAATGGATTGAACTTAGTTTTTATTCATTTGCCTAAGATTAACATAATACAACAACATAATACATCAGTGATTCGTATTTACCTGCAACTTCCTGAAACGGCACAGGAATGCCTGTGTGTGTGTGGGGGGGTATTGTGCGCATGTACAATATGTCTACACCAAAAATATGAACTCATCACGAGGGGCCATAGTTGCTCGCGGGTTTGCATATCCACATCCACCCCCCCCCCCCACACGCACCCCCATTGTGAGCAAAACATTTTAATGGCCCCCCTCTTGACAGTGGAGGTAGTTTTGGTGTTCATTTCAGGTAAATCAACACATTTTGCCATGGGGAGGAGACAAATGTTTGCAGTTTTGAATATGATATCAGAGTGAGACTAACACAGTCTATCGGGGGCCCACTGGCTGGTAATTGGAACATGATATCATGTTTAGATAGCTAGCCGCTAAACTAACTTAGCAATCTAAAAAATGTTAGCTGACATGGGCTAATTGACTCACTATCAGCAACTGACAGAGCAAAAAAGCTGATGGACAACCCCATTTCAAAATTTAACTTTGAAGTTGAGACCCCGAGTCCCTAAATATATTTTTTTTTTATTAACATTTGGGGGGAAATTGATCAGAGGGTCTTAAAGGTTAAAAAGTCTAGTTGTGTTTTGTGTCTTAGATGTGATCCACAGGAGGCTGAAGATGCCAGGGAGGAGGAAGAGGAGGGTGTCCAAGAGCCGAAGACAGGAATGTGTCCTCCTACCACCCAGCTCCAGCACAGAGGAGGACGAGTAGAAACAGACATCTGTTTATTACACCCATCTTGTCTTTAGCCCTGGGAGAAGGAAGGACACTGGGACCTAAAAGCAGGGTACTCCCATTTGCCTAATAACACTGCTCTGTTGAAGAAACTGAGCATTTTATGGATTCTTTTAGTAAGGAGACCTCCGATTCATCTTCTATCGTTAAGGAATATTTTACTATTTTAACTGTCATACAACACTACATAGTATAAAACCCCATTCAATCAGATCTCATTCACAATCACCACCAATGATACCATTTTACTACGCATTCAAATGTTCTCGTAGGGGCCGATTCAGACTTAGGAAATGTACGCCTTTCCCTACGCACTTCTAAGTAGTTGGTATTCAGGCTTAGGAAACCTACGCCTTTCCTAAGCATTTCTAAGTAGTTGGTATTCAGGCTTAGGAAACCTACGCCTTTCCTAAGCACTTCTAAGTAGTTGGTATTCAGGCTTAGGAAACCTACGCCTTTCCCTACGCACTTCTAAGTAGTTGGTATTCAGGCTTAGGAAACCTACGCCTTTCCTAAGCACTTCTAAGTAGTTGGTATTCAGGCTTGCCATATGAAGGTTTGCAGCAAGATTTGCGGGTGTGGCGCCAACAATAAATGTAATTCAACCCCAGAAAACACCCACCGGTTGGCCGACAGAATTGACAAGGGAGTTTTTGTTCAATACATTTTCTGTTCATTTATCTAAAGTAATCCCTTTTAAATATGTATTTGGACAGTGAAGCTAACAATTTTTATTTTAGGTCAAATGTTTCATGAGGCAACCTTTTAATTTGAGGGTATTTTCAGATCTGTTTTACCTTTTAGAAATGACTTCTCCATTTGGACAAATTCACTTAGTGTATTAAAGTAGTCAAAAGTTTTGTATTTGATCCCATAATCCTTTGCACTCAATGACCACATCAAGCTTGTGACCCCTACAAGCTCTTATTGTAGAAAGAGCATATGTTTCTGAACACTTCTACATTAATGTGGCAGATTAACAGATATGAAAATACCCTCGATCTGACATTCTGTACTGTCACCTCATGAATCATGTGATCTAAAATCCTAAATGCTGGAGCCCAATGACAACGTTTAGCTTCACTGTCCAAATAAATCTGGAGGGGAGCGTAGTTGCTGTTGTAAGCAACGGGCTGTCAGTTGCAGTAGTGGGTACGAGTCCATCAAATGCTGTTGTGTGATAGGGGGGGGGGGGGGGGGGTTAAATCATGTTTTGTGAGTTATTTAATATATGATGGCTGCAGTGAATCAAGACATGGACAGAGAGGATTTGTATGTGGATTATTGCTCGTCTCCTACTACACAGCCAGTGTACTCCTATGAAACTATTGGTTGGAAGCTAACCGTTTCAACCACAGAATTAGAGAGATTCTGTTTCTATGCTTTGAACAACCACAGGATATGAAAACGATTGAACATGATGTTGCTATGCATGGTAATGAAAACACTTGGGAGCAGCAATACCCTGTGAGGGCTTTTTATGTGTTTTTAACTACTGTGTGATGTTTACTAGTAACCCTGTACCAGATGTGGATACTCTTATTTACAATACTAAAGTATACATAGAATAATGATCTTCAGTCATATCCTACTAAGTAATGAAATTACAACCGTGAAAACAAAAATCACCATAGATGTGGTTACCAAAATGGAGCAGCTGTAGCCATATACAGTGTATAAAACCTTTTTGCTCTCAGAACTGCCTCAATGCTTCAGGGCATGGACTCTACAAAGGTGTCGAAAGCGTTCCCACTGGGATGCTGGCCCAATGCTTCCCACTGGGATGCTGGCCCAATGCTTCCCACTGGGATGCTGGCCCAATGCTTCCCACCGGGATGCTGGCCCAATGCTTCCCACTGGGATGCTGGCCCAATGCTTCCCACTGGGATGCTGGCCCAATGCTTCCCACTGGGATGCTGGCCCAATGCTTCCCACCGGGATGCTGGCCCAATGCTTCCCACCGGGATGCTGGCCCAATGCTTCCCACAGTTGCCAAGTTGTCCTTTGGGTGGTGAACCATTCTTAATACACACGAGAAACTGTTGAGCGTGAAAAACCCAGCAGCGTTGCAGTTCTTGACACAAACCGCTGCAACTTGCACCTACGACCATACCCCGTTCAAATGCACACACACACACAATCCACGTCTCAATTGTCTCTAGGCTTAAAAATCCTTCTTTAACCTTCCTCTTCATCTACACTGATTGAAGTGGATTTAACAAGTGACATCAATTAGGGCTCATGGTCTTCACCTGGGCAGTCTGTCATGGAAAGAGGTGTTTCTTAATGTTTTGTAGACTGTCAATAGAAACTTTAGGGCTCCCTTATGCCCTGGTCAAAAATAGTGCACTGGCCTCCTGCGTGGTGCAGCGGTCTAAGGCACTTCGAACGGTGTTTCCTCCGACACATTGCTGCAGCTGGCTTCCGGGTTAAGCGAGGCCGGGTGTTAAGAAGCAGGGCTTGACGGGTCGCATGAAATTGACCTTTGCCTCTCCCGAACCTGTTAGGGAGTTGCAAATAAAAAAGGTGCACCACATAGGGAATAGTGTGTCATTGTGGACGTAACCATTGAAAATGGTAAATGTCTGTCCCTAATAGGCTTCAGCATGTCCAACATCACGTCCTTGAGACTGTTAGTGTGTACACGTACCAAGTAGTGCACTACTTTTTAGTGTGGCCCATAACCTCTGCTGGAAAGATTCTTCATGTAAACCGAGAGAATCTGTCGGGACTGAATGTGGAGGATAATGAGCAGCAGTAGTTCTGGCGCTGGTCTTTTGTACAAATCCTGATTTCTCAGGTGTTCGCATCTTTCATATTTTGGTATGAGAGGGGGGGGGGGAGGGGGGACATTTGGCCTGTAACATGCGAAGAGAGAGGGTTCTGCTCCCCTCTCTAGCATCTCTTCTTAACACGTATGGGCCCAGAATTTAATCGAGCAGCTGACAAATGTGACACTTTAGTTCTGGGTTAACTTGAGATTATGGCCCATAGGGTTCTGGTCAAAAGTATTGCATTGGAAAGGGAATAGGGTGCCATTTGGGACACATATGCCACTACTATGTAATGAGCTGTGATTAAATGTTAGACTTCAGACATAAAAGCTAACAACCTGTGAAATCATTCACACCAAGAGGACAGTTAAAGTGTGACTACATGAACCAGAGAGAGAAAGTGAGAGAGATTGTAGTTTGTACAGCTTACCCAGAGACGCTCCTTTGATACAGCCTTTGGCTTTGAATGTTTCAAGCATCTCAAGCTAAACAAAAAATACATTTAAGACAATTTGTTTTAGTTTTTTTATTTTATTAGAAATGTACAGCTTATGAGTTTCCATTACAATTGACCTTTTTTCAATGTTCTACTTTTTACAGTTTTTACTTCTGTTAAAATATATTCTCCCATCATTGATCTCCCAGGTTTGTGATACACAGAAAACAGTACTGGGCACAGAGCAGTGCCACTGTCTGAACAACATGATGATGAGAGGTGTGTGTGTGTGTGGATGCACATGTGAACATGTGCACAACATGGAGGCAGACTGACATTTCCAACATGCCCACTAAGAAGAAGAGGGAAGGCGTAGCATTGTGCAATAGCCCTTTCCCCTCAGACTTGAGATGAGTTTAGTGCTAACCAGTGGCAGACTTCAGACCCTATTCACTTACCCCTCTGGCCTGGAACCCACCACAACAAGCATCAATAGATCAGATCTCCCAAACACAATACGAACATGTAGCTTAATAAAAAAATAGCATGAAAATATGTTTATATATAGGCCTCTATTCTACAACAGGTTGTCTGAGAGGTAACAGAGGACATTGTAATGGGGAAGAAAGTATTTTATACTGTCCCAGTGTGTGAGATGGAGATAATCAACTCAGGGAACCCAAACAGCTACAACATCACTAAGTATTAAGCCAGACTAGCAGGAGATGTGCAGAGGCAATCATGATTGGAACGTTACATTTGACAATATTTTGACGGGGAACAGATAAAAGATCTCGTCCCCTACAGGTTCACTAAATGTAGTGAGCACGAGAGCAGTCAGGCGGATTAGTGAAACGACGGGACCCCGTGGCTCAGAGAACATGAGTCAAGGTGACATGGAAGCGCTTTCAGGTGTCTAGGATCACACAAGCCTTGTGTGTGTGTGTGGCGGGGGTCCAAGTAGTCTCCCTGTTTCAGTCCGTTTTCAACCGTTTAGTTCATAATTAACATGACCCAGATCCAACAAAACGATCACTAAAGTCCTTGAAGCTAAGAAATCAAACTAAACACTGAGTGCGCGTGTCACCAAGCGAAGTGTGGCCGTTCACTTGTCTTTGTAAAGTATAAAAACAGGGCAGCTTCCCCAGTGCCCCCCCACAAACCTACAGCAGGTGCAGTTTGTCATTTCGACAAAACATTTGTTTCCCATCTAGCTAGTCTGCCTCGAGTTGGCATATGTTGAAGAGCGAGCTTTGTATGCATCCCACTGTAGTGCGATTGAGATGATAAGCTTTGCCTAGCGACTCAAGCAGCCAATGGCTGCATAATATATAATATCGTCATGCCGCTTCCAGGGATTTTTCTACCTATCGCATGTTAGACCCCTTCCCTACCCCTTTGGCATCTGTTCAACCCCTTGGCTACTGACATATTGGAACATGACAGGTAGGGGGAAAAAATCATCTATAGGAAGGAAAAAGTGAAATGTCACCTGTGAGGAATTGGACTGCTCCAGGACCATTTCACAAGTTAAGTGTTTGTGTGTGTGTGTGTGCGCGCACATGTCAAGACCCAGTCAGACAAAAGGGCGAGCGAGTGTCGTCACAGCTCTTCCTGGTCCCTAAACAGGAACCATCATACATGAGACGACGTCAACGTAAACATACATGATAATGTAACTCATGACAGTAAAAATACAAAACAATAGGCATAATAATAAATCACAATAATTCCAGTGTAAGTTTTTTTCTTAAGTCAGTAATTCTTGTCCCAGAGGTACAGGCCAACGGATTGGCAAAAAATAAAATAATCCCCTAGTCGTTTGTCCACCATGCCAAGACATGCTGTAGTGTACCGGGGGTCTGAGGGAGTAGCAAGGGCCCTCCTTAGCAGAGCCTGGGACTATAGTGGAGGCGTTGTCTGAGAGACAGAGGGGTAGAGCAGGGTGGATCTCTTCCAAGGCCTGGCCCCCTTGTAGGCCACACTGACTGGCCCCAGCTCCGGGCCCAGCCTGCCTCGGTCTCATCAGAGTTTGAGGCGCTGCACAGAGAGGGGTGTTGAAGTAAAAGGACCCCCCCCCCCTCTCCAAAGGAACGATAGACTGAGATCATAGTGAGATGATGAGAGCTGAGCCGCTGTGCCCATCTCCCGCATGCAATTACACTCTCAATGGTCCACACTCCTCCTCCTTAGAGTCGCCTCCCCCATAGAGCTGCACTCAGTCCACTCAGGTATAGTATCAAGGGCTGCAGTGGATTCTCAGCTTTGTTCTATTGTCATATAATATTACCACCTGGTCTTCTCCCGCTCTTCATTCCCTACCTTCGACTCCTCATTTTCTATTTATTCATCCTCAGATCTTCTTTTCGGTCTGCAGCCAATATATCTTCTCCCCTTTGCTGGCATTTCCCTCTCCCTCGAGATGCCAACCTTCCAAGTGTCATTCATCACTCGACTAGGAAGCTTGGAAATCGAGGCGATCTCCATCCTTCTCCCTCTCCCCTCCCTCTGTCAGTCTTGCAACTCCCCTGTCTGTCCCCTCTCGACCCTCGTCACTGTTTCTTCTCGCGGGTGGTGATGGTGACCAGCTGCTTGGCGGCTTTGGCAATGTCATAGGCGCACTGGATGACCTGCTGGGTGAGCAGCTGGTAGTCGACGGCGGGCGCTGAGGGGTCCGGGGGTGCCGCCTTGCGACACTCCACCTGGAGGCGGGAGGCGCTGGACGCCAGGAGGCGCAGGGAGCAGTGCACGGCGTCTAGGGCGGGCCGCTGAGGGGAGACGGAGAGAACAGTTAGACACAGAGGAGACAACACTTACTGCCTACAGCTAGAATCTGTATTTGGTCTCAAGAAATGTGCAGTATATATTCTGCTGTTCTATCAGGCAGCCAAAAATAAAATAACACATGTTTGTTGTTTGAAGCAACCTCTTTGGTAATAATAATCACTGTTGGTGGCAGTTTCACACAATACGGAATCTTTATGGAAATTCTAGAAAGAGGGAGAGCTAGAGCAAAACCTTACCTTGGGAAAGAGAGAGGCCATTTCAGTGACAGCAGAGTGGATCTTCTCAGAGCATGGAACGAAACTAGGGAACATAAGACAACCTCTTGTTACAACCATAGATAAAACATAAGACACATTCTTGTTACCCCCGTAGATACAACGTAAGCCTCAGTCTGACTGTGTCATGGAGTGAGTCTTGTAGTCGGGGCCCTACCTGTCGTGTTTGAACTCCTGTGCGGCCCTCAGAAGCTCCTGGATGTTTTTGGTCACCTGCTCCGTCTTGAGGATGACGTCTTCGGTGCAGGGCAGGGTAGGATCCGGCTCACCCCCCTCGCCCCCACCCCACTCCTCCGACTCTCCCCGGCTCTCCTCTTCACTGCTGCGCCCCCTACTGTAGGACACATTCAATCAGTACACTCTCATTAGCCTGCAATTCCCACATTGAGCAAAGAGGTAAGCATCTCTGAAGTAATCACCCACAGTAAATATGTCCTTGACAAAGACAAACAGTCCGCCAGTCTGCTAGATGTCTAGGTAGACCCTAGAGCCGGGCCTGTCTGCCGCTGCTACGTGTTGGTGGAGACCCCAGAATGACTCGTTCACTGCCCAGCCACCTGCTCCAGATATCTCCCCCCCCCCCCCCAGCCTTACCTTAGCGACAGCTCATACAGCTGAGTGTTGTCATAGTCACTATCAGTGCCACTGCCGTGCTTCTCTCCTTTTGGAACCTGTGGACAAACAGAACACCTTATCAGCATCAAAAGGTAGCAGTAGTGATTCCAAAGGCAGACATCAGTGAGAGTATGGCAAGGCCTTTATTAACCAATCAAAAGCAAGCCATTCACACAAACATTTACACTAAGCCGCAATATATAATCCTCAGCAATGCATCAGCTCATATTGGTCAATAAAACAGTGTCAGTCAGTATCAGCTTTCATAAGACGCCACTGAAGGTTTCAGCCGTCACGGTCTGGGGTTGGTAGCGAAGTAGTCTAATAACACTGGAAGTCATAGATGAGCCGACCAACTGTAAGGGAGGGCAACAGCCAGCCAGTCTTACCATGTATCTCCCCATCTCCATGGAGCTAGAGAGGTGCTGTCCTCCATAGGGTGTCGGACCACCAGGACCCCCCTTCCTCACCTGAAGGATAGACAGAACGGGACAGATACTCAAGAGAACGAAAAGCAACAGAGGAACCGCAGAAGGAACACTGCCTGACAGAATGTTTGAGTTTTAGTAGGAAGATTCCAATCAGACACTGGGATGCGCTATACATGCTTGAGCAGAATCAGCTCAGCTTTGTCCGGGGAGACAGTAGCCTATAATACGTCGAGGTCAAATTCGGTTCTTTTTGTCAAATAACTTTTGCCTGAAACTCAACAGCCAAACTGCCGAGCAACTTTCCCCAGGACAGGTTTATACTGAAAATGTGTACGGCCCAAGTTGACTGGAATCCAAAAGGAAATGTGTGAGTCTTGAGCTAGGTCCTGCCAAGTAGTTAGTGAGTCACTATCCCAGAACAGCTCACACACAGAGTACATCATTAACATTACCAGACACACAAACATACTGTCTGACATACACAGGAGAAGACAGAGGAGCCGGTTAACTTTCATTAGCTGGCCTCAAATCACGTCTCCTCTCTAGTCACATTCACAACAGATGTATTCATAAAGCATCTCTGGGTGGAAGTGCTGATCTAGGATCAGTTTAGGCTTTTAAAATTCTAAGAAATAAGGGGGGGGGGGGGGTCCCTAATCTTGGATCAGCCCTCCCCCGAGACACTTTATGCAGGCCCAGACAGTCAGCACGATTATAGACACTTCTTTAGATACAGCTAGCTGACATAAGGGGCTATGCTGTGAGTTATCCCAGGCAGTATGGCCAGTAGGCCACTCTTGCCCTCACTGTTCCCTAGCGGAGAGCTAACTTGATGTAGACTGAACATCTGTGAATACTTGTATGCTGGCATATGATACACAAATAATGTCCATAAAATGAAGTCATCGTAATCGGTGCTTTTCAAAAGAGCACTGGGTTTTACCACCGTGTGGTCCAATATCTATGATGGGGTCCAAACTGTACAACTTTTAAAAAAGGGCCAATCTGGGATTGGTACATCGATTTAAAAAAACAACTTTTATATTAAAATGATATACAGTATAGCCATATCATTTATTTTTATTACTTATAAATACAGTATGAGCAACAAGACATATACAGAAAAAATAACTTATCTAGATATATCCTAGCATATAGAAAATGTCTTTCAAACTACACAATAAGAAATTGTGCATTTGCTAATTGCTACGCTGTAATGCCCTACAAAATACAAACTAAAAAGAAACACAGGAAAATGCACAGATAAACCAAACTGAATTGGGATTTTGCATCACCCGCATGAATAATGGAATGTAAAGGTTGAAGGCAACAATGAGCACAACAAAAGACAGACAGGACAGACAGATGGAAGTGCCCAGAATACGAGCAACAGATAGACAGAGACAGGAGTCAGGACAGATAGAGAGACACAGACTGACTTTACCTCCTGGCTTCCTATTCAAGTTCCACACCAGTCGAAGTGTCTGGAAGCAGGTGTGTGTGTGTGTGTGTGTGTGTGTGTGTGTGTGTGTGTGTGTGTGTGTGTGTGTGTGTGTGTAGGTAGGTAGTGCATTAGCTTAGAGCGCCTCAGACCACAGATCATCGGCCGTCATTTTCTGATAATTTCCACATGTTGAATTGCCACTGTTTGTCAACACACCCAGCAGTTGACCCACACTCGTGCAAGTCAGCCTGCCCTAGGTTCCACTGTGACCGAGTGGGTCAGTGACTGACACAGTGCCTTGAAGGATCCATTGAGAAGAGCGTATGGCTATTGGCTCACGGTGCAGGACAAACCACTGACACTCCTCGTGTTTGTGCTACTCACACTAGAGATAGGGAATGGGAAAGCTATGATAGACACTCAATGGTGGGAAAGATACCTGCCATCTTAGCTTAAAAAATGATGACATTCTACACTCAAAAGAAACCTCAATCTGAGAGATAAACTCATGTAACATGAGTGGAGGAGACGAGTGATTTGTCAGTGTCAAAGTCTCTGTATTTGTGTGTATTTGGGGCAGGTGCGTGCGTGCAGCATCTGGACCAGAAAGCTTTGCGCCAGCGGTAGAGGCTGGGGGTCAAAGGTTAGGGGTTAAAGTAGAGGCGCACTCCACTGGTAAGCGGTGTGTGCATGCCAGACAGCAGTAGAGAAGGTAGGCAGCAGTAGCGACAGAGAGGGCAGGTGGTGTATATCACCATGACCACGGCCGTAGCGCGTTGCTCACACTTACACTGGGGTGCAGAGGCTGCAGGCGGCCTGTCAGGGAGTCCAGGCCCGGGGAGTGGGAGTGGGGCTTGGGGGTGGCGGGCCCCGGCTCGTACATAGAGAAAGCCTGTCTGTCCCTCCGGTGGGCGGGCGCCGAGGACATGGCTAGGCTGGAGTGGTCCCCACCCCTACCTCCCCCTCCGCCGCCTCTCACCCCCCCATGCCAATGTGCCGGGCTGCCTCCTCCCCCGCCTCCCAAACCGCCAGCTCCCCCTCCTCCGACGACCTGGCCGCCCCGCAACGCACTGTTCTCCGTCTGCATCCGCGAGATCTACGGGGAGAGGTGGGGACGGGGGAGGAGGGTCACCTTAATGTGTCAAAGGTCACATGGACAACCATCCACATACACAGGTACTGTACAGGGAGCTTCATTTAGCTAACCACATACTAGATATGGATGGAGGTAAGATTATAAAATGGGGATCAAGGGAGTCTATAGGCCATCTATAGTCTATACTGATAGGTGGATATAAGGGGGTAAACTGGCTAGTCTGTGGATGGGTATAACTACAGTGCATTCCAAATGTATTCAGACCCCTTCTCTTTTTCCACATTATTAAGTTACAGCCTTATTCTAAAATTGATTAAAATCCATCAATCAATCTACATAGAATACCCCATAATGGCAATGCAAAAACAGGTTTTTTTGAATTTTTGCAAATGTATTACAAATAAAAAACTGAAATACCTTATTTATATAAGTATTCAGACCCTTTGCTATGAGACTCAAAATTGAGCTCTGGTGCATCCTGTTTCCATTGATTATCCTTGAGATGTTTCTACAATTTGATTGGAGTCCACCTGTGGTAAATTCAATTGATTGGACTTGATTTGGAAAGGTCCCACAGTTGACAGTGCATGTCAGAGCAAAAACCAGGCCATGGGGTCGAAGGTATTGTCCGTAGAGCTCCGAGACACGATTGTGTCGAGGCACAGATCTGGGGAAGGGACCGAAAAATTCCGGAAGCATTGAAGGTCCCAAAGAACACAGTGACCTCCATCATTCTTAAATGGAAGACGTTTGGAACCACCAAGATTCTTCCTAGAGCTGGCCGTCCGGTCAAACTGAGCAATTGGGGAAGAAGGGCCTTGGTCAGGGAGGTGACCAAGAACCCGATGGTCACTCTGACAGAGCTCCAGAGTTCCTCTGTGGAGATGGTTGTCCTTCTGGAAGGTTCTCCCATCTCTGCAGCACTCCACCAATCAGGCCTTTCTGGTAGTGGGCAGACCGAAGCCACTCCTCAGTAAAAGGCACATGACAACCCGCATGGAGTTTTCCAAAAAGGAACCTAAAGGACTCTGACCATGAGAAACAAGATTCTCTGGTCTGATGAAACCAAGATTGAGCCCTTTGGCCCGAATGCCAAGCGTCACATCTGGATGGAACCTGGCACCATCCCTACGGTGAAGAATAGTGGGGGGAGCATCATAATGCTGTGGGGATGTTATTCAGCAGCAGGGACTGGGAGACTAGTCAGTATCAAGGGCAAGATGAACAGAGCAAAGTACAGAGACCTGCTCTAGAGCGCTCAGGACCTCAGACTGGGGCCAAGGTTCACATTCCAACAGGACAACGACCCTAAACACACAGCCAAGACAACGCAGGAGTGGCTTCGGGACAAGACCCTGAATGTCCGGAATCCGATCAAATATCACTGGAGACCTGAAAATCGCTGTGCAGCGACGCTCCCCATTCAACCTGACAGAGCTTGAGAAGAATGGGAGAAACTCTCCAAATACAGGTGTGCAAAGCTTATAGTGTCATATCCAAGAAGACTCAAGGCTGTAATCGCTGCCAAAGGTGCTTCAACAAAGTACTGAGTAAATGGTCTGAATACTTTTTTTATTTTTATACATTTGCCAAAAAAATCTAAAAACCTGTTTGCTTTGTTATTATGGGGTATTGTGTGCAGATGGATTAAGGGGGAAAAACAATGTCATCCATTTTAGAATAAGGCTGTAACGTAACATGATGTGGAAAAAGTCAAGGGGTCTGAATACTTTCCGAATGCACTGTATCTTAACCAATAAACATACATATTGGCAGTACTGGGGGTGGATCTTTAGTATTGGAAAATAATGGAACTACACATGCATGGTCTATTGAGGGGTACGGAGGGGTGGGGCTACTCTCACTGACACTGTGTTATTGTTTTATCTGTATGTACCTGTCAACCTATCAACACTGGAAGAGAACTGCTGTGCATTTCCCCAGGTGTGTGTGCAGGGGCTGACGTGTGTGTGCCTAGGGGCTGGTATTTCTCCTGGCGTTAGACATGAGTGATGGGACAGACATGGGACAACAGCTCGGGCATTCATGAGAACAAAACAACAATACCACCATGGAGAGACGGAACAGAAACAAAGTGACTAAATATGGCGTAACAACAGATGGGAACGAAACCTGATACTTTGACACACTGAAGAACAAACTGCAGTGCTTACACCAAAACTAACATATACTGTTCTGAGCTGCACAATTTGCTTACTATAGTATAAGGACAGCTCTGGGAACAGACTAGTACTGACTAACACTGATAGTGACAACACACTAACATACTGAGGCAGAAAGGATACGTCTTCCATTAACTAACAATATAATTGAAAAATTCCTCCCATCTTTCTGTCGTGCACCCTGCCCTCCACCCTCCCCTCTCCACTCCCTCCATCCATCCATCACTCTACCCATTCCTCCCATTCCATACCTCCCCTCCCCTCCCCTCCTCTCCCTGCCATCGTCCCTCCTTACCTCTTTCTGCAGCCGGCGCAGCTCTTCACTCAGGTTGTTGTTGACCTTCATCAGCTGCTGGACTTTAGCCTCGGAGGAGGCCAGGGCCTTCTTAACCTCCAGGTACTCCTGCAGAGTGATGGGCCCGTCTGACAGGTCTGACGAGTCCATGCTCTGAGGGGACACACACACAACATAGAAATAAAACGATATAACTAAATCTAAAATACACAAACACAAGCATGTGGGAGTCATTTATGTGGGATATTGTCTGAGCAATAAGCGGGACTCGGTTTCATCATCACTCTTAGCAGTAAATGGAGAAGTTTGAGCACAGCTTAAAATAACAATCTTTTCACAATCAACACTGAAACCATATTTGAGAAATCTCTTAACTGGAAATGACTTTGAACAGCATTCACCATTCACAGCTCAGCCATATCTGAGAAGCACAGAGCTTCTGTCTGTATGACACCAGAACAGAGCTTCTTCACACAGTGAACATGAAATTCTAATTTTACAGCAGCTTTTCCACCACGTCCTGTGGCTGTGGGAGTGTGTTTTAACAGGGTTTCCACCCCCCTCTCACCCGCCCCCTCTCCACCTCCCTCCCCTCCTCTCACCCACCCCCCTCTCCACCTCTCACCCACCCCCCTCTCCACCTCTCACCCACCCCCCTCTCCTCTCACCCGCCCCTCTCTCCTCTCACCCGCCCCCCTCCCCCCTCTCACCCGCCCCCCTCCCCTTCTCTCACCCGCCCCTCTCTCCTCTCACCCGCCCCCCTCCCCTTCTCTCACCCGCCCCTCTCTCCTCTCACCCGCCCCCCTCCCCTTCTCTCACCCGCCCCCTCTCCTCTCCTCTCACCCGCCCCCCTCCCCTTCTCTCACCCACCCCCTCTCCACCTCTCACCCGCCCCCTCTCCACCTCTCACCCGCTCCCTCTCTCTCCTCTCACCCACCCCCTCTCCTCTCCTCTCCCCTCCTCTCACCCACCCCCCTCCTCTCCTCTTACCCTCCCTCCTCTCCTCTTACCCACCCCTTCTTCCCTCCCTCTCTCACCCGCCCCCCTCCTCTCCTCTTACCCACCTCCTCCTCTCCTCTTACCCACCCCTTCTTCCCTCCCTCTCTCACCCGCCCCCTCTCCCACTCCCTCTCCTCCCCTGCTTGTAGAACAATGCTCCTCTGATTGAAGACCCAGAATAGCTGTGATGTCACTGTGGAAGTATGTGGCAGCAGCAGCACTGCCACTCCCGCAAGGCATGCTGGGACAGGCGGGGAGGAAGATACTGCTGGCTGCTGGGGATAACACTGCAATCACTATAAGAAGCTAAGAAGAACTATGTGCTGATTTACAATCAGTTTTGCCTTTTTAGATCACAATGAATATGACTACATGGACAAGGGGGGGGGGACCTGATCCTAGATGAGCACTCCTATTTTGAGACACTTGATACGCATGGACCCTTAACTCAAAGCAGGGCTGGGAACATAGGACCACTTCCTGGTCACTTTGCTCCACCTCCATTTCTCTCAGTACACATTTGATCCATTTATTTACTGGGTTTAAGGGGAATACTCTGGCTGTTCTCTGGTACTCTAATGTTGGCCTGCAGAGAAAGACATAGCACAACGGTTTGCAATGGAAAAAGAAAACAAGAGCTTCCTATTAGGTCAGTTCCGAATAGTACCTCCCCCTTTCACTATGCTTCAGGCTGCTTGGTGCCTAGTGAACACAGTGTATTCATTAGTGCAAACCGGTGCAAAATGTTTCCCATTGGACAAATTCAGGTAGGTCCCTCCTCATTTGGACCTGTTTGCTTCCGTTTGATGCTTAATGAACACAACCCTGCAGTCCTTCTGTGCCCTTCTCTCCTCACCTTGGCCCGGTTGTTGCGCTGCGTGTTGTTGTTGTTCTGAGTGGTCAGCTCGCTGTCCGTGTCCTCATCCGACGCTACGCTGTCGTAGTCATGCTGGTCGTCGTCGGCCCCCAGGTCCAGACTAGAGTCTAAAAGGGATGGATCAGAGCAACAACATAGGCCCTGGCTCAATCTCAATTAGTCTTTCCTCGATTCCTTCTGAAAATGCATTGGAGAAGAAAGTGCGAGGGGAGGGGACTTGGACCTTTTCCTTGAATACGGTTGAGAAGGATGCGAGGAGACAGGATGTGAGGAAGTGCAGAAAGACGTTTTGAAATTAAGCCACAGAAGACAAAAAAATCTGGAAAAACTACAGCTCAATTTAACTAGTGACAACTTAACCATAACACAACCAGGCAACCCCGACATTTAAAATACATCTCAGTAACTTCTCCTTTTCACTCATACATCGCAATGGATGGATTGACTGAAGTGTGCCAAAACAGCTTAAATTCCAGAGCATACTTAATTCATAAAAGACCTTGTTTGAACTGGCCTCAGTCCCTGCCTTCTCCTCTCCCCTCTGCTCCCCTCCCCTCCTCGGTCCTCTCCTCCACACCTCTCCCCTCTCCTCCTCCTCCACACCTCTCCCCTCTGCTCCCCTCCCCTCCTCGGTCCTCTCCTCCTCCTCCACACCTCTCCCCTCTGCTCCCCTCCTCGGTCCTCTCCCCCTCCTCGGTCCTCTCCTCCTCCTCCACACCTCTCCCCTCTGCTCCCCTCCTCGGTCCTCTCCTCCTCCTCCACACCTCTCCCCTTTGCTCCCCTCCTCGGTCCTCTCCTCCTCCTCCACACCTCTCCCCTCTGCTCCCCTCCTCGGTCCTCTCCTCCTCCTCCACACCTCTCCCCTCCCCTCCTCGGTCCTCTCCTCCTCCTCCACACCTCTCCCTCTCTCACCGGTAGGGCTGCTCAGGCCTTTCCCCTGTTGCCTCCTCTTGGCGTCACTCAGGATGTCGATGATGAGCGTTGCGAACTCACGAGCGTTGAAACGGGCCAACTTCTGTCTACCCTGAAAGAGAAAAATAGGCAGGGGACACACATATTCATTCTTGAGTACTAAAAACCCTCCGACGCAGAGACGTAGGTTTACAGGAGAAAATTGTATTCAGACATTTTTTGGTGTATTATTAAAGAAAAGACTAATTGAAGCCACAGTCTCTGGTATTGCTGTGGTCACTGGTCATGTGGGGTGGAAAATCACAGTCATAGGGGTTACAGTTGATCATAGTAACACACACACACACTAAACATTGCACCTAGCAATTCACGTTTGTGTTTGCATAAGGGGACAAAAATGCAGGCTTCGTATCCATGTGGTTTCAATTCTAAACACGGTCCGACCGTGAGCACACTGTCGTGTGTGTGTGTGTGTGTATTTTCTCCCCCAGTCTCTCTTGCATGAAACATAAACACTACCGCTGACCAGTCAGATGGCTCCAACCCTATTCAATCCAATCCTAGCTGCGGAGCTCACTGTGGTGAGGGTGCTGATGTGTTAAGGCCTATGTTTACACTAACGAGCTAGCCAACTGAAGGAGGACCCACGATCACACACAGCCCCTTTCGTTTCCCCTCACCCTCCCCCACAGCTGGAAAATGTCTCTCTCGCCGTCTCTACATCCCACTGGCCAGTGCAGAAGCTCAGACATCCCGGTGCAGCCACAAAACTATTAATAGAATGAGATCTTTCATCTCTCTCTCTCTCTCGCCTTGATCTTTCCTCGTCTGCCCTTCTGTTCTCCTCTTTTGTTCCCGTTTTAAAATCTGTCGTGCTCTCGGAGGACTTCTCCATAGTCCCTTCTACTGCCTGCCTGTGTCACTGTGTCTAGCATCGTCTTCAGCCTGCTGTCATCACTAAGCCTACGCAGCGGTTGGAGAAGGATACATACGAAGATATTCAAGCATTTGCTGGCAGTCATCCAACGTTGTTTTCGCGTGCGTGTGTGTGTGTGTGTCTGATAGTAGTAGTGGTGGTGGTGGTTACCTGGTTGCGTGTGGCTGAGTATTCGGGGTTGACAGGCAGGAAGGGCACCGCGCTGCGCTCCGTCACCAGAGTGCTGTGGTTCTGAGTCGTCAGCCACACTGGGGAAAGGGGGAGGAAGGACAGAAAGAGAGAGATATTATACACTGATGTGTGAGTGAGAGAGAAACAAGGTCATTTCAGCTGGAAGTTGGAACACGCACAGCAACACACCCTGCCTGCCGCCCACACATACACACAGTGCACAGCTCCACTGGAACAGACCACAGAACAGTTACAGACTTACACACTTTCACTCCTCCGAGAATGTCCTGCTATACCTAGAGCTGTGTGTGCTTGAGCGTGTCTGGCTCTCGGTCTCTACCCCATCCTGCTTACCTGCGGAGAGCCTCTGTCAGACAACGCAGTCTGCGACTGCTCCTGCTTCCGAGAGAGAGAGCGAGGGAGGAGAGTGAAAGAGAGAGACTCCAGGATTCCTGAGGCACTTTGCTCACCAACGCGCTCTCTCCTTCTCACTTGCTCCTTCCCTCTAAATTGCCTCTCTCTCTCTCTCTCTCCCCCGTCTTAGACCTCACCCAGTGCCCTTTTACAGACTTTGTTTATGCGTTTTTTTAGGTTTCCTTTCTAAACAGTGACTCCTTCTCCGGGGGAACAGCCATACTAGGGGCTACGTCCCACATAACACCCTATTCCCTTTATAGTGCACAACTTTTTTTACCAGGGCTTGGTGAAAAGTAGTGCACTATATAGGGAATAGGATGCTATTTGGGACGCGGACCCCAGAGTGGGCCAAACAGATTGCATGACTCAAAAAGGCAAAGACAGAAAGAGGAGCAGGATGGAGAGAGAGGGAGAGAAGCAGACGATGGGTTACACAGGAGAGGGAGAGAAGCAGACGATGGGTTACACAGGAGAGGGAGAGAAGCAGACGATGGGTTACACAGGAGAGGGAGAGAAGCAGACGATGGGTAACACAGGAGAGGGAGAGAAGCAGACGATGGGTTACACAGGAGAGGGAGAGAAGCAGACGATGGGTTACACAGGAGAGGGAGAGAAGCAGACGATGGGTTACACAGGAGAGGGAGAGAAGCAGACGATGGGTTACACAGGAGAGGGAGAGAAGCAGACGATGGGTTACACAGGAGAGGGAGAGAAGCAGACGATGGGTTACACAGGAGAGGGAGAGAAGCAGACGATGGGTTACACAGGAGAGGGAGAGAAGCAGACGATGGGTTACACAGGAGAGGGAGAAGCAGACGATGGGTTACACAGGAGAGGGAGAGAAGCAGACGATGGGTTACACAGGAGAGGGAGAAGCAGACGATGGGTTACACAGGAGAGGGAGAAGCAGACGATGGGTTACACAGGAGAGGGAGAAGCAGACGATGGGTTACACAGGAGAGGGAGAAGCAGACGATGGGTTACACAGGAGAGGGAGAAGCAGACGATGGGTTACACAGGAGAGGGAGAGAAGCAGACGATGGGTTACACAGGAGAGGGAGAGAAGCAGACGATGGGTTACACAGGAGAGGGAGAGAAGCAGACGATGGGTTACACAGGAGAGGGAGAGAAGCAGACGATGGGTTACACAGGAGAGGGAGAGAAGCAGACGATGGGTTACACAGGAGAGGGAGAGAAGCAGACGATGGGTTACACAGGAGAGGGAGAGAAGCAGACGATGGGTTACACAGGAGAGGGAGAAGAAGAGGAGGGGGGGGGGTTCTCACCTGCATCGTTCTCCCTGCGGTCCACTTCGTCATACACGTCCATGGCCAGCTCCTCAAACAATCGATTGTTCAGCTGTCACACACAGGAAATGTACGGGACGCAGACAGTGTACACAAGACCAAGACAAAAATAAGCAATGCAAGCCAGCAAATACCAGCGAGGGAAAAATATATATAAAAACACACACACACACACACACGGTTAAAATAATAGGACAACCATGTACAGCAATACTGTCAACACAAACAGTAGCACTACACTAAAAGGCTCTGTCCTTTTACTGCCTGGGCCAGAGGAGAATTGATTATACCATACACAGGAAATGGGGAAAGTCATAGTCCTCTGTCATAGACAATTAGAGTCACTGATACAGACATGGCCCACTGCTTCAGTTTATTATCAGATTAGCTCGTTTTCTGGGTCGTTTGCATTAGGCACCAAATGGAAAGAAAAACAGGGAGGAGACCTCGTTTTTGTTTTCCTTTGAAAACGTTTCAAAATGTTTTCCCTTGCGTGTCCTAATGAACACAAGCCAGGAAGTCTACCAGATGGATAGAGCCTCAACTCTAACCCATGACCCCTACCCTTTGACCACCCAGCACTACTCACCGCTTGGAGCTTCTTCTTAGCTGCCTTGGCCAGTTCTGAGAGGTCCAGGCTACGCAGAGACACAGACAGACAAAATGCCACAATGAAACAACCACAGACACCAACAGAGAGAGAGAGGGGTGAGGAGAGAAAGAAGAGAGGACAGAAAGGTATGTGAGGTTGAAGACATGGAACTGGGGGTTTTCTCAGGGTGGTGGGTGGGAGGGGTGAGACAAGAGGGGTGTTCGGTCATGGAGCGAGGGCCATGGCACATAATCAGGTGACATATATAGGTAACTGCCAAAATCATAGAAACACTTCGGGATGCAAAGTGTGATTCCTGAGTTAATGAAGCAATTAACATCCCATCATGCTGAGGGTCATGTATAAAAATGCTGGGCAGGCCATTATTTTGGCTACCATGGCTATGCGCCCGTAGGATGACAATGCCCCCATCCCACAGGGCACGTGTGGTCACCGAATGGTTAGATGAGTATGAAAACGATGTAAACCAGATGCCATGGCCGCCTGTCACCAGATCTCAACCCATTTGAACACTTATGGGAGATTCTGAAGCGGCGCCCGAGACCGCGTTTTCCACCTTTCTATCAACAAAACACCAACATTTGGGGAATTTCATGGGGCAGAATGGTGTCACATCCCTCCAATAGAGTTGCAGACACTTGTAGAATCTATGCCAGGGGGTAGACAACCCTGTCCCGGGAGATCCGCAGTTACTGCTGGAGTTTGTTCCAACTAGGCACCACACCTAACCAACTAAGCGAATTGATCAGTTCGTTGATTGCCAAATTTCAACACACCTGGTCTTCCATGTCAGGTAAATGAAAAACAGAACCAGGGTTGCCTACCCCTGATCCATGCCAAGGTGCATTGAAGCTGTTCTGTCTTGTGGTGGCACAACGCCATACGAAGACACTTGGCGGTGGTGTTTCCTTTATTTTTGGCAGTTACCTGTAGCTCCTTCCATTTCAGTTTGGCAACATTCAAAACTACAGGCCTTGTACTTGTATGATCGACAATGAGTACTGGTGGTCTAGATACGGTAGCCAACCTAACATTTAAAAGCAAAAGGGCTCCCGTCAATGTTTATTGAATCAAGACATCATAAAAGTAATGCTACTATATAAAAAATAAAAAAGGCAGACAAAATATTACAGGAATCCCTCCCTCCTTCCCTAACAACAGCGAATATTACAGGAATCCCTCCCTCCTTCCCTAACAACAGCGAATATTACAGGAATCCCTCCCTCCTTCCCTAACAACAGCGAATATTACAGGAATCCCTCCCTCCTTCCCTAACAACAGCGAATATTACAGGAATCCCTCCCTCCTTCCCTAACAACAGCGAATATTACAGGAATCACTCCCTCCTTCCCTAACAACAGCGAATATTACAGGAATCCCTCCCTCCTTCCCTAACAACAGCGAATATTACAGGAATCCCTCCCTCCTTCCCTAACAACAGCGAATATTACAGGAATCCCTCCCTCCTTCCCTAACAACAGCGAATATTACAGGAATCCCTCCCTCCTTCCCTAACAACAGCGAATATTACAGGAATCCCTCCCTCCTTCCCTAACAACAGCGAATATTACAGGAATCCCTCCCTCCTTCCCTAACAACAGCGAATATTACAGGAATCCCTCCCTCCTTCCCTAACAACAGCGAATATTACAGGAATCCCTCCCTCCTTCCCTAACAACAGCGAATATTACAGGAATCCCTCCCTCCTTCCCTAACAACAGCGAATATTACAGGAATCCCTCCCTCCTTCCCTAACAACAGCGAATATTACAGGAATCCCTCCCTCCTTCCCTAACAACAGCGAGAAGATGATGAGCGCACGGGATAAAAGACGGGGGGGGGGGGGGGGGGATGTTGAGTGAGTGAGTGAGTAAGAGAAAAGAGAGAGATACCTCTGTGTCGGGCACTTAGGGCGAGCTCTGCCTCCACAAGCGCAGCAAAGATGGAGAGAACAGAAAACGAGTGAGCGAGACAAGAAAGAGACAGGTGGAAAGTAAAGAGAGAGAGAGAGAGAGAGAGAGAGAGAGAGAGAGGGAGGGGGGGATACACTCCATATCAACACCAGGGCCCATATTCACAAAGTGTCTCAGAGTAGGAGTGCTGATGTAGGGTCAGATCCCCCTCTGTCTATATAACCAGATTCATTATTATCGAAGGTAAAACTCATCCTAGATCAGCTACTCAGACGCTTTGTGAATATCGCTCACTAGTTCTCCACAGAGTATAGTACAGTATAGTACAGAGTATAGTACAGTACAGTAATAGCAGTGTTGTAGAAGTCTGTTGTAGCTCAGCATACAGACATGCAGTCTGCATCAGTGTAACAGGGGCCTTCCTCTCCCATCTAGCAGTACAGACTGACTAACGACAGGGCACAACCTACTGGTCAAAACACTGCAATACACCTAGCCACTTCACTTATGCCAGAATATTACATGGTATTCATAACATTTCATTGTAGAGTCCAGAAAATCAAAGGCATTGCCAGGATATCATGTCACGTCAAAGACAAAAATGCTCAATAGAGAATCTCATTTGAAAATATGTTTTAGTCCAGGATTAGCCTTAATCTGTGCCTGAAAAAACACCCTATGTATACTTAAGCAATAAGGCCAGAGGGGGTGCGGCATATGGCCAATATACCACGGCTAAGGGCTGGTCTTATGCACGATGCAACGCAGAATGCCTGAATACAGCCCTTAGCCGTGGTATATTTGCCATATATCACAAACCCCCGAACTGCCTTACTGCTACTATAAACTGGTTACCAGCGTAATTACAGCATTAAAAATAAATATTATGTCATACCCGTGGTATACGGTCTGATATACCACGGCTGTCAGCCAATCAGCATTCAGGGCTCGAACCACCCAGTTGATAATAAATATCAACCACCATGCAGATTTATAAATATAGTCCCCACACCCTCCCACCCATTCAGACCCTGAACACAAGCCTTTGACACTTACCTGTCAGCCATCTGAGGAATGATATAATGCCCATTCTTGTGATCTACAGGATAGAGTACAACGGAGTGAAATCATTGTATAGTGTTAAAACAGTCATTGGGTGAAAAACCGCCCTACTAGTTAAGCCTAACAGTGGGTCCATACTTGGAGCGATAATCAGCGAACTATCAACCAGTCATGTTTAATGGAAGGAGACACAAAGAGACACACAGCGACTTAGCGGTCGGCGAGGAGAAAACTAGTGACCAGAATTGAAAATGTCCCAATATTATGCAAATTTAGGGAGAGGGCTCTTGTTAGCAAGCTCTGGCATTAGCGAACAACAAAACTGCTGTCATGCTAGCTGTTTGAAGGATACACCCACCAAGCGAGATCTCAATGACTTGATTGCTGATTATCGCTTCAACTCGGAGCCCTCTGTAAGGTCCTTGGCAGGGGTAAAAAGGTCACCTACCAGGGCGTCGGCCACACAGATAGAAAGCCAGCCTGTCTGTGAGCTCGTACTGACACTCAACCAGCCGCTCTGCCAGCTCCACCTGGCCCGCTTGCCTGCCACACACACACACAGTACAACGATCAGATCCTATAACTGTATATGACACAGCTTTCTGACACAACAAGGCAGAAAAACATAACAAACAAACTGAATACCTTATGACAGAGTGAGCCAGGGGTGTATTCACTAGTAACAAAAAGCAAACAGGGCAAAACGGGAAGGGACTACCTGAACTTGTCCAATAAGAGACCCTTGTTTTCCTTTGGAACATGTTTTGGAACAGTGTACACTAATGAATATACCCCTGGTGTAGCCTACCTGGCGTAGTCCATGGGTGTGCGTCCGTTGATGTCCAGGGCTCCGGGGTCGGCTCCGTACACGACCAGCAGCTCTGCCTGCAGAACCTGGCCTGCCTTGGCTGCCACATGGAGTGGAGTGGTGCCCTTCTCCTGAGAGGACAACCGCACACACACACACACACACACACACACACACACACACACACACAACTTCAAATTAGGGAGCATGGACACAGCATAGACCGATTGGACCGATGCTCTATAGGGAAGTTGTGAGTGTGGTGAGAAAGTGGGTAATTTGCAGTAACCGGAGGTGGGAGGGTGAGTGGTGAGAAAGTGGGTCATTTTCAGTAACGGGGGGTGGGAGGGTGAATGGTGAGAAAGTTGGTAATTTGCAGTAATAGGGGGTGAGTGGTGAGAAAGTGGGTCATTTGCAGTAACGGTGGGTGGGAGGGTTAGTGGTGAGAAAGTGGGTCATTTGCAGTAACGGTGGGTGGGAGGGTTAGTGGTGAGAAAGTGGGTCATTTGCAGTAACGGGGGATGGGAGGGTGAGTGGTGAGAAAGTGGGCAATATGCAGTAACAGAGTGAGTGTGGTGAGAAAGTGGGTCATTTGCAGTAACAGGGGGTGGGAGGGTGAGTGGTGAGAAAGTGGGTAATTTGCAGTAACAGGGGGTGGCAGGGTGAGTGTGGTGAGAAATTTGCAGTAATAGGGGGTGGCAGGGTGAGTGGTGAGAAAGTTGCAGTAACAGGGGGTGGCAGGGTGAGTGGTGAGAAAGTGGGTAATTTGCAGTAACAGGGGATGGGAGGGTGAGTGGTGAGAATGTGGGTAATTTGCAGTAACCGAGGGTGGCAGGGTGGGGGTGGTATGGGTCTCACCGGGTGGAAGAAGTTGGCCTGTGCTCCCAGGGACAGCAGCCGTAGACATGTCTCCAGACTCCCCGTCCTCACACTGGAGTGCAGTTGCTGAGACAAAAACAGAGCGAGAGACCCTGTGAATCCCCTCATTAGTGGTGTTTAATAGCTCCACACAGCGGCTTCCATTAGTTATTCCTGTGGTGTCATTAAGGTGCTTCCTTCCTGCCTACAGGGGAGAGAAGAAGAAAGGCAGGCTCTGTGTGTGTGTGTGTGTGTGTGTGGCCTCAGTGGGAGGCACCCCTGCCCACCAGCCATGGCCCTTCGTGGACGAGCCCAGCCTGTGAAGGACGTCAACCTCTGACACCTGACCTGAGGGGGCGGGCCTCACCTTACTGAGATCCTTGGTGGTAACACCGTCGTCATCACGGCACGGCAGCTTGTGGACGAAGGATAGCATCTGGTACTTGGAGCGGATGAACTCGGACTTGGTGGGGCTGTGTAAGACATAAGGTAAGACATCAGCTGTATGGATTTTCTCCCTTTTTCATGGTATCCAATTGGTAGTTACAGTCTTGTCCCATCGCTGCAACTCCCATATGGACTCGGGACAGGCGAAGGTCGAGAGTCGTGCATCCTCTGAAACACAACCCAACCAAGCCGCACTGCTTCTTGACACAATGCCCGCTGAACCCGGCAGCCAGCCGCACCAATGTATCGGAGGAAACGCCGTAGACCTTGCGACCACCACAGGAGTCGCTAGTGCGCAGATGGGACAACGACATCCCTAGCGGCCAAACCGTCCCCTAACCCGGACAACGCTGGGCCAATTGTGCGCCGCCCCATGGGTCTCCCGGTCGTGTCCGGCTGCGACAGAGGCTGGACTCGAACCCAGAATCTCTCGTGGCACAGCCTTAGACCACTGCGCTACTCGGGAGAACCTCATCAGCTGTATGTATGAATCATTGCAGCATGAGATGCTGAGGGGAAAATCCTCTCTGATCCCATAATAGTCTGATACTAGTTAATGAGCAACGGCTGAGCTGCATCTAACACATAAGCTTATTAGCCTGATCGGACTATAACAATTGACCGAGTGAAAAGAATCTCTTGAGATTGTGGTGGGGGAGAGTGAGTTCCACAAACAGAGACTATACGTCAGCGGGGAATGTCCCCACCCAGGTCATCATTGTAAATGAGAATTGGTTCTCATCTGACGTGTCGTGAAAATATATGTTGTGAAATAAAAAATAAACTTACTGGACTTTGTCCTGTGGGTTGGGTTTCCTGCGGCCGCTCTGCACCTGTGCTGGGTCAAGCAGGGAGTGCTCCCAAATCGAGTTAGCCCCATTACTAGCCAGGGTCTGCACCATCTAAAACACACACACTAATGAGACACACGACAACACATCCCTAACATGAAAGTATCTAATGTTGGGGTGGAATGTCCTCGTAGAGCAAATCAAAGCCTCTTCCAGTGCCTGAGGCTGGTCTAGTGGGTAAAGCCACCGCCTGCAGCACCTATACACCACCAAGCGTGGGTGTGAATCCCGACCCCAGGGCCACTCTCTGCATCTCCCTCCCCACTAATTTCCTTCCTGTCTGAATAAAGTGAAAATACAAACAGAAAAAGAATACATTTAAATCCAGTTCCTAACAAAAGTCTTCTCAAATCTTTTCTGTCCAGCAGCCAGGTAACATTTACTTTATATTAGCGATGGAGGAAAAAAACTATTGATAGTTAAATATTGCATTATTTTAAATGTATTTAATAGTTTTTCTAGGTAGCGTCAGCTAGCGCTAGTCGGCTGTGCGTGTGCCAAAACGCCTGTATTTTTCATCCTATAGCTTGATCTCCATCATCTTTTTAAATAGTGAGCCAACATGTATACAGCACTTTTATTTCCATGCTCACTCGTCTCTCTGCAGCAGACACATAGAGAGCAATATGTTTGGGACATCAATTCGCAATCGAATCGCAATACATATAGAAATCGGGAGAATCGCAATACATATCATATTGGCACCTAAATATTGTAATATCGTATTGTGAGGTCCCTGGCCCTAATTTATATACAGTTTATAAACTGTTTTTTATCAGTATGGATTTACATGTTAGAAATCTATAATAAACAAGTAAAGGCCTAATACATTGGTTGAATTGGGTTACTTGTCATTTAGCTGATTGCCAAATACTGGGCTACTTGTACACCCATCAGTAATGATCTCCAATGCCCAGCCCCCTATGTTGTTCCCCCAGGTACCTGCAGCAGTGCAGGGGGCCAGCCGCTGTGCCGCAGGTGCTTGACGATGGAGATGTGGCGTCCCAGGCTACGGTGCACCGAGCAGCACTCGTCACAGATCAGAACGCCCCTGTTGATGCTGGTCCAGCCCGGATCTGAAAACACAGAGAAAGAGAGAAAGAGATAAAGTGAGAGAGGGTGGGGGTCAGGTGTGTACAACTTAGGCTATTTCATCTCAGGTTCATCGTTAGGCCTATAGCTTTGTTTTACCGTTTCTTACCGGTGATACAGTTAGGCCTAATATTTGACATTATTGTTTACTGCACACATTTAAAATAATCAAATTTGAGAGTGATGAATAGACTGACAGTTTGCCTGACATGTGGGAGTTCACAATGAGGAGTTCTCGAGACCATACAAATCAACAAAACACGTATTATTAGCATCATACTGTATAGCCTAAATACAAGTCTGACCTTAAAAATTCCAGTACCACCCAATTGTGCCTTTAGGTGGTAATGAGATCATCATACTAGACAAGTCCAGGGTTCAGTGGGCACAGACAGAACCATGGGCCACACAGTCTAGTCATTAAGTCTGGCCGGAGCAAGGTTAGTCTACACCCTCAGGATCCTACTATAATTAGGCTAAGCTAACTGTGTACGTCATGCAAAGGGCCTATTTTATCCGAGGAACTAGATGGAGCATTTATTCTCAATTGGTAGGCCTAAGAGCTTACAGATTGGGCTGGGGAGGAGCGAATACATGCAGAGAGAGAGATCTGTTCTTGAGGGACAATTCTGAAACAAATAGCTATTGGCAATACTCAACAAAGCATGCCTACTGTTTTCAAAGATTATAATCTATGAAAAGCAGCAACTCTTTAGCCAACAGCATACCACCCTGCATCCCACTGCTGGCTTGCTTCTAAAGCTAAGCAGGGTTGGTCCTGGTTGGGAGACCAGAAGCTGCTGGAAGGGGTGTTGGAAGGTCAGTAGGAGGTCCCCTTTCCTCTGGTCTAAAAAAAATATCTCAATACCCCAGGGCAGTGATTGGGGACATTGCCCTGTGTAGGGTGCTGTCATTCGGATGGGACGTTAAACAGGTGTCCTGACTCTCTGTGGTCACTAAAGATCCCATAGCACTTATCTTAAGAGTAGAGGGTGTTAACCCTGGTGTCCTGGCTATATTCCCAATCTGGCCTTCATACCATCATGGCCACCTAATCATCCCCAGCTTACAATTGGCTCATTCATCCTCTGTAACTATTCCTCAGGTCATAACTGTAAATTAGAATTTGTTCTCAGTCAACTTACCTCGTAAAAATAAGGGTTAAATAAATAAATAAAATTGTTGGGTTTGTACCCATGGCAGAACAGGACAAAGCAGAGCGCAAAATCAAATGTTAAGAGCGGGGAGCAGGACTCTTCATTGGTATAGATTCCAATCGTTAACACTAAAAGTTAAATCTCGTCATAATTCATGCTTCACAGAACAACCCCATTGCTTTTCCTCTCCATGTCCACACTTACTTCCACTTAGTGTGTGCAGCGCCTAATGTGATTTCATATGCATGCACTCGCACAGACACTGACCTAGGCTACACAGACACAGCGCATATGGGGCCACTCTAGTCTCTTGTACCACTATATCTACAGTCAACACTACTGAAGGCTATAGCCCTCTCTTCAGTCTAGCATTCTACCACATGCTGTGCTGCCCATAAAACTAACCATATTATGATAGAAAAACAAATAGGCCTTACGAGCATACTGGCTGTAACAACATTTAATAGCCTATAGTTGATATATGACTTCTTCCAAAATATGGAGGTTGTTCATGAGTCCAGTAGCTATTCCAGTGTGGAGGGTGACAAGGAGTCACACATTAGTGGCTTGGATCAGCAGCTTGCTAGAGCTGCCTTTGCCCAGAAGGGGACGGGCTGCCGAGACAGCAGAAAGCTGACAGTAGACTGTAAGTAAGAAAAAGAAACGGCACAGTGCACACACAGAGTAGGTATACAAGCAAGCCAGGCTAACGCAGGTAACTGCAGAGGAGTGATGGTCAGGAGTGTCATCAATCAGCTGGGATAGCAGAAACACATTCCTGAAGGGAGAGCAGCTGTGAAGGAGAGAGCAGCTGCCATGCACCCCACTCCAACCAACCCCCATCCCAAACTCTCCTCCTCCCCAAAACATTGGGGCAGGTGGGGTTAAATGTGCAAGGCCAAGGCTATGTGGGCAGGGAGGGCCAGGATGCCAAGGTTGGCATCACATCAGAGTTGTGGGTGCACAATTATGTTGTAGAAAAACAGAGTTGGAGAATGTATTCATGATTTTATGAGTAACTACTAAAAAAATGACATGAAGGATTAAGCTAAAAAAATGTTTTATGCCTACAGATGGAGCAGTCTAGACAGGTCAGGAGTCCAGATTACAGGCACTCACTCAATCACTATTCACAACCTATACTATCAACGCCCCTACTCTGCGCCGCACTGCTTGCTAACATTGGCTAGTTGCAGGCAGCTAGCTAGCCAACTAGCTTCAACTACTATTTTATGATAATTTAACTAGATAGCTAGCTAACTAACTAAGTAACAACGGTCAGCTAATCTTCTAGACTCTAAACGTTAGCACACTGGCTAGCTATCTAACGTTACACAAATTACAACATGAAATTGGTCTCATTTATAAAAGTACTCTGGAGGAAGACATGCCAAACTAGCTAGCCTGTCGTCTTCAAATGTAACTAGCTACCTAGCCAGCTAGCTAGTTAGCCCGTGAGGCTAGAGCCAACTTTACAGACAGATGTGATAGCAAGCTATTCAAGTTAGACCAGACAAGATAGACACCCTTTCTCATTTGTTAGCAAACTAGGTACGTGGTTAGCTATTAGATAGATGTGGCGGTTAACACGAGAAATAAAAGCAAACGTTATACGTTGCTTGGCTAGCTGCGCTGGCTAGTCAAGTAGGCGAAACAAATCCGACACTCAAATTCATCTACAGAATATGGTTCTTGTCAAATAAACCAAAGTAACTTTCTAGTCACTTCATTTATTCACATGCACTGAAAATGAAAATTTCACTCTGTTTAAAGGCCTGACTTACTAACTGCCTGTGAACCTGCGCCGTTTTATTGTACTACTTGACAGCGGGCACAGGCCTCCGCCGTCCCATCTAAATGTCGCCAGCTAGCACACATATCGAAGACTAAAACAACACATTGTTTCAGTTTTCATCGTACCTGGTGCACTGCAGTCGGCGCATACTTCGGTTCTGTGGACCTTTCTTGACATGTTTAGGGTTCCACTACAGCAGTGGTTGTATATCTAATGGATGCTCGCCCCTTCCGAAGACCGCCTTATGCTGTTTCTATATATTCTGCCCTGAATCCCCGGAAGCCGGTGTTGTGGTCTTTGGCTCTCCCGAAGCTTTCCCTTTTCTTCCTAACCGGTTTCAGTCCTAAACTCCGGATTCAGTGAGTCGCAGTCCTCGTCGGTGGGATGGTTATCACTGGCTGGCTCATATCTAGAGGCATATAAGACACTAGCGCACACTGCATTGCCAATGTCGAGACCTAGGATAACTGCGCTCCGTCCTACCTGTCACTCGACTCGCTCTCCCACCACTTGCTCTCATCGCCTCTCTCTCTCTCTCTCTCTCTCACCAATGCCAATGGGAACAGAGATAGCTCTAAAATCATCCCGTATTCGCTCAAAGCTTGGAATCTCATCGATACCCATTCATGTAGGCCTCCATCTATAAATGTTCACATTTAGCTAGGTCTCTAGATATTATTTATGTGATTATCTTTTGTAAAGCTTTATAGTGGCTTAGGCTAGCTTATATTACAGGCGAGGCTGTCGAAGGAAAATATTGGTGGCTGGAAATGCAATTCTGATGTTTTAGACATTGACTAATCTGTAATAATATGGGGATAAAAGCAGGTTTACAAATAGCCAAAATAAATGTTCAGAGAGCTTCATGTTGCAAAAACATTGCCGTGCTATAGCCTAGCCAATGAGCCAATAGACAGCATCAAGGGTGTAGGCCTTCGGGCTATTTGTATGTGATAATGTTATAGGCTAAGCTATATAGGCTGATTCTTTCGTGTATTCACATCAAGTGAAAAGTGAATGACTAACTCATAATGACTGGCAGGGGGCGTACAGTATGTAGCCACACTAGCCACTCTACTCGCGTGCACCTTATACATCACTCTCATCAGCATCCCTTCTATTTGATTGGCTGCTTACATTTTATTGCGGGCTGTCATCACTGTCTCGCAACAGTGCAGAGGGCATCTCACAGTCACCATTCGCTGTGATGGGAGGGAGCGGAGAATAGATGGGCGTCTGCCTCGCTAGTTTATTCAAGGAGGAAGAGAAAGGTATGAGAGGGGCAGGGCATGGAGAACAGAGGTAGGCTAGATTAAATACAAGTAAGGGTTCTCTTGCAGATTCTTCTTAGATCTAGGGCTGTTGACTAGTCTTTATCATAACCAACAGACTGCAAGGGAAATCATTGAAACATTGTATTCATACTTTCATATTATAATGCGGAAGGCATGTCTTGTAAAGTGACATGTCACGACAGAGCGAGAATATGAGCTAATAGTCAGTCAAAAGCGAAGTATTAAGACAGGTTTATACGGAACAAAAAAAAACAGAGGAGAGAAGGCGAACTATGACCGAAAATGATTTCTGCTAAGAAAACTCCGGAAAAGAGTCGTTATCCTATTCACTACATGGTGTGGCACGACAAACATCCGCAACTAGAGAAAGCGCTATCCGGGAACGAGCAGGTGAGTCTTCGGACCACACGTCCTCGTCTATCTGATAAAAAAGCGTGGGCCGTGCCAATATCATTTGGATAGGTTTAGGTTAGGTGTGCCATCTAGTGTGACCACAGTTCACGAACCGTGGGCTCGTAGAATGAATTGAACGGTAAGAGGGGGTGGAAGTTACATATGTTTCAATAGGTGGCTACCTGCCACGAGTTTACCTCGAGATTGCAAATTAGCCCATGCCATGAAATACCGTAAACCTCGTTTGAAATGTGTTTCCATCGTTGTCGTTCAGTGGGAGTCAGAAAATGTGTCTAGGCTTTGCTACAATTCCATATAATGATGTCATTGGATTTAGCGACCACATCATGAACTTGCAAAATTGTATCATTCTTAAAATAATCTCCTCTAGCCTAATCCATTTCATTACCATTTCCTTGCTATTTGTTACATTTTCGCAAGCTATAGCTGTGCGTGTGTAAAGCTGCTAGTAATACTATTTCGTGTTGTGTCCAATACTGTACCTCCCCACCACCTAAACGAAGAGGAGGAAACCGTGGGAGACAATGCAGATATAATGTGGGCGAATTGATGCACATGCACAGTGATGGAAATAATACCAGTCTTGACTCGGCTGTCAGAAGAGGATGTGTGACTATGCCATGTTTACTATTTCTATGATATGTCCATTCCTACAGAACGAAATTGCATAGGTGTTCATGTATTCTTTCAGGGATGTACTGTCGGAACATTTTAGCCTGTCCGTCCATTTATTTGAAACCATAAATATCTAGAACACGGTGCATGCATACAATGGAAATAGGTACTACAGGACAGACTGATGGACACAAGGCATGACAGACAGACACCTGAAAATACTCTCTTAAATGAACAGTCAGTGAACCTCTGCAGGAATATGGAAAATCTAACACAGGTTTCCTGCAGTTTCCCAGGCACACGGACAATTCAGTAGGATGAATACGACTGAACGAAAAACCTCAAAACCTGCACACTATGCGGAGATTTAATTTCATTTTCTCATGAGGATCTGCATTATTTCAGTGCCTTATTATTTCAAGACAAGATTAATCCCATGTGTTTACAATACAAAGCATATAATGCAATGCATTTAATATTGATAAGAAATGGTAAGCAATTGCGAGAGTGCAGGTATTAAAGGACAGCAGACTGAAATGCCACTTCCCTGTTCTGCTGCCTATTATACACCAGGTTGATGTGCAGTACTGGCTTGGCTTCCCTACTGTAACACTGTCACATCAACATAAGGGCTGTGGTTGTTTTTCCACTCTGAATGTGAGCACAAAAAAAAAACATTTTAAAGGGGAATATGTCCTTCATATGTCCGGTCACTGTGATTGACACCTTATTTACATTTACATTTTTTTTTTAGGACGTTTATAAGACTAGTTTACTCTCACTCGCATCTGTGAACCTGACTCGAATGTCATACCCTCTCAGTCATATTTATATACTAATCCAAATTCAATTCCATTCGAATAACTTTATTTGACCGTACACACTGTTAAAACCTATGGTAAACGCTCAGGCCTAGCACCTCTTGGCTCGGATGCAATGCTGTGTAGCGCACTGTGATGCTGGTGATGATTCAAGTCTGAGCCCCATTGATTATAACTATATAACGCACCCCCAGTTGGTGTCATTTACAGGGCACTGACAGATAAATCTTGGCCTCTCTTGGCAAAGCATGCAGGCTTATAGAAGTGTGTTTATGGCTCCATCAGGGGAAGAGTTACACTGGCTGGCCAACTGTCTGTCTGGAACTCCCAGACTGACTGGCTGGATGTATGGACGGTCAAGTGTGCACATGAGTGGATTGGATATGGCTGGCGGTGGTTGCATATGTGTCAAGGATCAATGGTATCTAAAGGAGTGCCGGACACAAGAAATGCACAGGGTGTAGGGTGTAGGGAGCGAGTGCACACAGGGTAAGCAAGGCCTGCGCCTCACTGATGAAAGAACAGAGAAGTGCTGCGCCAGCAGCGAGAGAAAATGTTATTGGTATTGGTATCCGGGAAGGAGAAGAAGAAGCACATAAAAGAGCAAAAGTTTTTTTTTAAGATAAATTGAGCGGGGAGGAGAGTGAAGAGGGAGAGCTCAATGCAGCTTCTTTAAGCAGTGTCATCAAACAAAGCAGAGGGATTCTTGGAATAGAGAGACCTGACAACAAGGTAGATACAGAGAGGAATAGCCAGAGGTTGTAAAGTAACATGAGGATGCAAGTGAAGGGAAGAAATGAGGGAGGAGTGGAAGGAAGGGAGGGATGAATAACAGCAGTGTGCAGCAACATATCACTATATCCTGATCCAAGCACAAAAAATGCAAGCCAGATATGTTTGAAATGGAACAGGATCCTTTTCTACCAAAGAGGCGAAGGGGAGCCACCCTCACTCTAATGTGTACGATGCTCACAGTCTCAGCTGGGCGCTCATGTCAACTCAGCAGTCTTGAAGTCTGATGATATCATACTGGGTGGACACAGGCCTCACAAATTACATTGTCCTCCTTCCTAGTTTGTCTCTGCTGTACCATCTGTCTATCCCTGCCTGTAATCTACAGTAAATTACCCTGACCCGTCATACACAACATCCTTCCTCCCCTCTGTCAGTTTCTCCCTCCCGCACCCAACGTATCTTAGTTTCCACCTGGCTCCCCTCTATGGTGCTCCATACCTCCATCTCCTCTCCCCTCTACTTACCCCTACAGTGCAGTGAATCTCTACGCTAATTGCAGCAGTGCAGTGTCACTAGGGATAGGGGTGTGATTCGTCTACATTTAGTTCAATTGCGGAAAGCTTTTAACCGAGAGAGAGGACAGAAACAGACAGCAGTACTCCTTAAAGATTGAAAAGATGTCCCTGCTAATATTGGGTTGCATTTGTGTGCCTGAAAAGGCATGGAGGAAATGAATGGTACTTCGTGGCCCATATCTGCCTTTGCAAACCATAACGTAGGGACAGACTTACTGTATATTTGCATGCGCATACACACACACACACACACACCACACATGCACACGCTCACACGCGTGCACACACATACACCGGTTGTAAATAGCTATGCATAAAACTCTCTGAGGTTAGTACTGAATTCAACCTCCAATTCTCCATCAGTTCACAGACATTGTTTGTGATATCCTAACCTATATCAACGATCAGACATGGAAAGAGTTGTTCCACAATAGTCATGTTATTGTTTCCTGGAACAAACTGCACCAAAGCAATTCCAGTTTCTGTTCCGACATTTTGTACTGGTGTGCTTAACCACGGTATCTTGTTGTCATTCGATTATGCAAAACCAGGGTATTTTCAGCTTCTATTCCATGCAGGAGATCAAATGTGAGGTTACTACCTTAGAGATAGGAGTAGGTTCCTCCTCGCTTTGCATTGTGGGGGACTTTCCTCTATCCAGTGTTTCTCTATTCACAACTTCCTCCTCCCTTCACACAGAATACCATCTGTTGTCTCCTATCACTGAGCAAAGTAATACATGTTATTACATTAGTCTTGTGGTGGTCTGACAAGTGACAACAATGGTTAAAAGGCATGTTGCCAATATAATGCGTCTTAAAAGTTTGAGTGATTTAACAGTAAAACCTGTAGCATAACGAAGGTTTGACATTGGTTTAAAACACTAACACAAGTGTAGCTGATTGTGAGGTTTAGTGGTGATTCAGATAAAACACTAACACAAGTGTAGCTGATTGTGAGGTTTAGTGGTGATTCAGATAAAACACTAACACAAGTGTAGCTGATTGTGAGGTTTAGTGGTGATTCAGATAAAACACTAACACAAGTGTAGCTGATTGTGAGGTTTAGTGGTGATTCAGATAAAACACTAACACAAGTGTAGCTGATTGTGAGGTTTAGTGGTGATTCAGATAAAACACTAACACAAGTGTAGCTGATTGTGAGGTTTAGTGGTGATTCAGATAAAACACTAACACAAGTGTAGCTGATTGTGAGGTTTAGTGGTGATTCAGATAAAACACTAACACAAGTGTAGCTGATTGTGAGGTTTAGTGGTGATTCAGATAAAACACTAACACAAGTGTAGCTGATTGTGAGGTTTAGTGGTGATTCAGATAAAACACTAACACAAGTGTAGCTGATTGTGAGGTTTAGTGGTGATTCAGATAAAACACTAACACAAGTGTAGCTGATTGTGAGGTTTAGTGGTGATTCAGATAAAACACTAACACAAGTGTAGCTGATTGTGAGGTTTAGTGGTGATTCAGATTAAACACTAACACAAGTGTAGCTGATTGTGAGGTTTAGTGGTGATTCAGATAAAACACTAACACAAGTGTAGCTGATTGTGAGGTTTAGTGGTGATTCAGATAAAACACTAACACAAGTGTAGCTGATTGTGAGGTTTAGTGGTGATTCAGATTAAACACTAACACAAGTGTAGCTGATTGTGAGGTTTAGTGGTGATTCAGATAAAACACTAACACAAGTGTAGCTGATTGTGAGGTTTAGTGGTGATTCAGATTAAACACTAAAGGCTGTAGCCTAATGGTTTGCCATTGGTTTGAATATTATCCCAAATATAAATGTATAGGTGATAATTTTCACCGTCATCCGCAAGTATGAGAGAGCTTAGAGTCTCTTAGAGTCTCTTCAGTTGTATCAGAGACTAGTGCTGTCACATCTGTCATCGAGGAGGAGGGAGAGAATCACATATCTCTCCCCACCCTGCCTGTGACAGGTTCACTGACCATGGCAGAGTTATTTCACCCAGCTCCATCCTCCTCCATCCTCCCTCAGTCCCTCTGCTGCTCTCACCTCTGCCCAGCCGTCCCTCTCGCTCAAATTTACTGGGCTCAGACTGTCAGGCTCCAACTACTAACTCCCGCTCTGGCCTCATTTTCTTCCTCTGACCTGCATTTGGTGATAGAGGGATGGTAATGATCTAAGTTATTTCGAGATATCTATAAGCCGATCACACACATGCATCTGATGGTGTGGTCTCATTTGCATACGCCCCACTTACACCATACACTCGCACAGAGAAGGCCTGCATAAAGAGACATTATCCCAAGCGCTGTCATGTTTTCATATACAACGTTTGGCTATAACTAGGCTATAACTCTCCAACACATATTGAAAATGGATCAATCACTGTTGTGCATAGTAACTACAGAATTTAAAAAGGGTAACAATGAAAATAAGGGGTACAGGTTGATTCTTTTAACCCCTCCCAATGAGCACACACATGATTCTCGTGCATGCCCTCTCCGCCCACCACAAACATATTTTGGTCTCACAATAAATGATTGATGTTGGTTTAAGTAGCTGCCAGAGAACATTAAGGCAAAGCAGAGAGAGTGCAGGAGTAGACAGAGATGTCTATCTATTATGCAGTTTCCACGGAGAGGGAGAGAAGGGAGGACCAAGGGAGCGATGGAAGGAAGGGTAGAGGAGGAGAGGGAGAGAAGGGAGGACCAAGGGAGGGAAGGAAGGAAGGGTGGAGGAGGAGAGGGAGAGAAGGGAGGACCAAGGGAGGGATGGAAGGAAGGGTGGAGGAGGAGAGGGAGATAGCGGAGGACCAAGGGGGGATGGAAGAATGAAGGGTGGATTGAGCCACAGATGGACCCAATGAGGAAGAGAAAGAGAGTGAGCAGGCACTACGAGTCAGTCAGTGGATGATTAGGATGAGCAGAGAGAATGGGGAGACCCAGTATGACATAATATCCTTACTGTAACCACCTGGGCCAGTCGATTCTGTAAGTGCCTCAGAGTAGGAGTGCTGATCTGGGATAAGGTCCCCCCAATCTTATTCATTATGATCTAAAAGGCAAAACTGATCCTACATTAAATCAGCATCTATACTGAGACTCCAGCTAATGTCTGGCCTGTGTGTGTGGGTCTGTACGTGTTTGTGTGCAGGATAGTATGGCTCTATTTGTGGGCTGTTTGTTGGTCAGAACCACATTGATCACATGCGAATGAGTAAGTGTGCCACTGTGTTTCAGGGTTAATGTGTGCACTAGTGTGAAGACGTGAGGATGAGGATGTGTGGACTAAGAGGTGCCGTGTGTCTTTGTACCACAGCAGAAAAGTGTTACATTTGAGTGTATTGGTTTAGCGTGACAGTTCTATACCGTAACTGACCAATAATGTTATCAGTGTTTTTGTCAAGAGTGGTTTCCTTATTTAATATATACATTTCTTTTCTTTTATCTATTTTTACTTAACAGATAGAGAGAGAGAGGACTTGTGTCTGTGCGTGATTGCATGTTTGTTTGTGTGAGAAAGTGGCTGCTGTCGTGTTTCTATTTGCTCTTATACTTAATTAGCTTCATACAACGGGTGGGTCTAATCCTGAATTGGTTAAAACCGCATTCCAGCCGGTGTCTATGCCACAAGTTACCACCGACTAAATCTAGGACGTTAACATGCCTATTTACTCTGTTCCATCTGACTGCGCAGTCCACTGTCTCATCAGCCCAGATCAAATTTACAAACTTGATCTCCACTATAAAAAGCATCTAGACATTATCTCACATTTCTTTTTAGACTAACATTTCGTTTTCAACAGTGTAATTTGTATAAACCTGGCAGTCTGTCTGTCTCAGAAATTTAGTCAGTACTACAGTAAGAGTAGATTGTCCACCATCTACAGTATGTGTTATCCTGGCAAAAAAAGAGAAACAGGCAACATAACATTTAGATTCAGAATAATAAATATTTGAATAATTTATCTGAGCAAACCAAAAACCATTTTCCCACATTTTGTAACATTATAGCATTATTTTAAAATGGATTAAACTGTTTTCCCCCTCATCAATCTACACATAATGCACATAAAACATTGCGACAACATGAGGCTGCCGCCACAATGCTTCGCCGTAGGGAGAGTGCCAGGTTTCCTTGGTTCAGTCTTGGTTTCTCATGGTCTGAGAGTCCTTTTGGTGGCTTTTGGCAATCTTCAATGGGACTGTCATGTGCCTTTTACTGAGGAGTGGCTTCCGCCTAGACACTCTACCAAAAAGGCATGCTTGTTGGAGTGCTGCAGAGATTGGTGTCATTCTGGAAGGTTCTCCCGTCTCCACAGAAGAACTCTAGAGCTCTGTCAGAGTGACCATCAGGTTCTTGGTCATCTCCCTGACCAAGGCCCTTCTTCCCCGATTGCTCAGTTTGGCCGGGCGGTTCCACACTTCTTCCATTTAAGAACGATGGAGGCCACTGTGTTCTTGGGGACCTTCAATGCTGCAGGAATTCTTTGGTATCCTTTCCCAGATCTGTTCCTCGATACAATCCTGTCTCGGAACTCTACGAAAAATGTCCTTCAACCTCATGGCTTGGTTATAGCTCTGAAATTCACTGTCATCTGTGGGACCTTATATAGACAGGTGTGTGCCTTTCCAAATCATGTCCAATCAATTTAAATTACCACAGGTGGACTCCAATCAAGTTGTAGAAAAATCTCAATGTTCAATGGAAACAGGATGCACCTGAGCTCAATTTCGAGTCTCATAGCAAGCGTCTGTTTTAATTTGTAATACATTTGCAAAAATTCGAAAAACCTGTTTTTGTTTTGTCAAAATGGGGTAGTGTGTGTAGATTGATGAGGAAAAAAAGTTATTTAATCAATTTTAGAATAAGGCTGTAACGTAACAAAATGTGGAAAAGGGGAAGGGGTCTGAATACTTTCCAAATGCACTGTATATACAAAGAAATATCAAGAGAAAACAGGTCAAACTAAATTAAGTGCAGCTAGTTGCAGTCTTTTCAGCTTCAGTTTGAAGTGATTGAGATAGCTGTGTTGTTGGCTAGCTCCTCTGAACAACAGAGAGCACATTTCCTATGCTAGGTGAAATCGGATCATTTGCTCATTATTATGGATGTACCCAAATAAATGTCACTAGAAAACAGCTTAAACAAACGCAAAGCAAGGGATAAGAATGTTGCCAGCCAGTATGGCAATAACACATTTAGAACAAATGACTTGTTCTGTCCATAGATACAGAACAAAAATAATTAGCAACTGGGTCGTGTCTCTGGCAACCGATAGAACGAACGACCAGCCGTCAATATACTACCACAATCCTTTGCTGCTCTGGCTGTTTATGTACTTTTCACCGTTATCTGCCAGTTTCACTCCCTTTCTTATTCTCTCTCTATCTCTCTCTCTCTCTCTCTCTCTCTCTCTCTCTCTCTCTCTCTCTCTCTCTCTCTCTCTCTCTCTCTCTCTCTCTCGCTCTCTCTCTCGCTCTCTCTCTCGCTCTCTCTCTCTCTCGCTCTCTCTCCTCAGAGTAATCCCCAGGGCCACTTGGAGGGCCCTACAAAGCCACACTGACATCAATCGCTCACTACCCCTTATTCAGTACACCCACAGCCTACGCCATCACCACCCTCTCTATCTCACAGTGCAGCCGCCGCCACTCAACCAGTCAGCTCCAACGCATAGCACACCTTCCTCCTTCTCCCTCTCTCCCGTCTCTTCTTCTCTTGGTTGCTATAGCGATACACCTCTATTCTCTCCCTCTATTCCCTCCACACCTCGTCCTTCACCTCTGACAGTGCCTGTGTGGATTCCTCCTCCTGTTTTTCTGCCGTTCCATTCCTCCTCTCCTCTCCGGCGTCCCCCTACCCCCTCTTTGGGATTAGGAGCCCTGGTTGTTGCTTACGATCAAGCGGTGGCGTCACTAGCACTAACGCTGTGCTTGCTAATTACAGAACAGGGCGTGGCCCCCAGGGAGGCCCCTGGAAGGAGAGGGAGAGCAGCGGGGGAGATGAGGAGGCTCCACGTGGGAGGAGGGAGGCTGCTCCTGGTGAAAAACAACCCAGCCTCATCCCTCTGATGTACTATACAACACACTCCACAATAACACACTGCAAAGTACACTCAGCACACCAACACCAAACATCGGGGCTGCACTGACCTGCACTGGGGCACACGTGAACCAAAACGCAAGCCCTCACACAACACAACTCAACAGTGTGTGTACTTTGTGATTTGAAACATTTCCAATGCAAATATGAATAGACGCAAAGCTCGGATGGAAGTGTACCATAAAGCTATTGCCCTTATTCCCTGTTACAACTGATCCTCCCCTCACAACAGCAGCATCCATCCATCCATCCATTTCCATGCGTTGTCATTTCTTCAATACATTTTCCACATCCACCAGTAAGGCAGATTCAGATTCCACAGAGCGTCTCCTTGTGTGCATCCCAAATGGCACCCTATTCCCTTTATATATACTTTTAACCAGGGCCCCCACAGAGCTCTGGTCAAAAGTAGAGCACTAAAGAGGGAATAATGTGCCATTTGGGACGCACCCCAGTCGCCTTCTATCAGCCTCCCTCATTAGGATGTCAGCGTGTGGTTGGTTTATTCTTGACCTTGGAACCTGCCAGGTGCTCTAATGAACTTTGTTTAATCACAAGCCAGAGACCATATTTCTAGACATAGAGACTTGCTGATTTAGACCAACTAGACTGCAGAGCAGAGAGCCTACATCAAACACACTGCAGTAGTCTACTAGACTGATATAGCTACTGTATCAAAACAGAGGCAGGAAGAGGCTGAGACAGACAGAGAGAGATGGTGTTCCAAAAAAGGTCCAGTTGCCAGGACCACAAATACAAATTCCATCTAGACACTGTTGCTCTTGAGCACACCAAAAACGATACATACCTCGGCCAAAACATCAGTGCCAAAGGTAACTTCCACAAAGCTGTGAACGATCTGAGAGACAAGGCAAGAAGGGCCTTCTATGCCATCAAAAGGAACATAACATTCGACATACCAATTAGGATCTTGCTAAAAAATATTTGAATCAGTTATAGAAACCATTGCCCTTTATGGTTGTGAGGTCTGGGGTCCGCTCACCAAGCAAGAATTCACAAAAAGGGACAAACACCAAATTAAGACTGTGCATGCAGAATTATGCAAAAATATCCTCAGTGTACAACATGTAACACCAAATAATGCATGCAGAGCAGAATTAAGGCCCATACCCGCTAATTATCAAAATCCAGAAAAGAGTCGTTAAATTCTACAGCCACCTAAAAGCAAGCAATTCCCAAACCTTCCATAACAAAGCTATCACCTACAGAGAGATGAACCTGGAGAAGAGTCCCCTAAGCAAGCTGGTCCTAGGGCTCTGTTCACAAACGAGCCCCAGGACAGCAACACAATTAGACCCAACCAAATCATAAGAAAACAAAAAGATATTTACTTGACCGACACATTGGAAAGAATTAACAAAAACATTTTGCAAACTATATGCTATTTGGCCCTAAACAGAGAGTACACAGTGGCAGAATACCCAAACTTAAGGAAAGCTTTGACTATGTACAGTGAGCCTAGCCTTGTTATTGAGAAAGGCTGAAATAGGCAGGCCTGGCTCTCAGGAGAAGACAGGCTATGTGCACAATGCCCACAAAATGAGGTGGAAACTGAGCTGCACTTCCTAACCTCCTGCCAAATGTTTGACCATATTAGAGACAAATATTTCCCTCAGATTACACAGATCCACAAAGAATTCTAAAACAAACCCAATTTTGATAAACCCCATATTTATTGGGTGAAATACCACAGTGTGCCATCACAGCAGCAAGATTTGTGACCTGTTGCCACAAGAAAAGGGCAACCAGTGAAGAACAAACACCACGTGTAAATACAACCCATGTTTATTTATTTCCCCTTTTGTACTTTAACTATTTGCACATAATATGACATTTGAAATGTCTTTATTCTTTTGGAACTTTTGTGAGTGTAATATTTACTGTTAATTTGTATTGTTTATTTCACTTTTGTTTATTATCTACTTCACTATGGCAATGTTAACATATGTTTCCCATGCCAATATCGCCCTTGAATTGAAATTGAGACAGCGAGAGAGATAGATTAACTCTAGAGAATGACAGAGACGTTACATCTAGACACTTACAGCGTAACTCACTATATAAAGCCGACCCGTCTAGAACACTGGCGCTCCGTTCATGTGAGGATGTGATAGCTCAATTATCACCTGTCTCTTCTCCTTCTATCACTCTCTCCTCCACACTTCCTCCACCCTATCTCTCTCCTTGCCAGATGAGCCCTGCACACCATACCATACAATGACCCCAATTCTCTCCTCTTCTCCCTCAGGTGGACGTGGAGACCCTGGACCCCCGGGGTCGGACTCCCCTCCATCTGGCTGTCACTCTGGGTCACCTGGACTGTGCCCGTCTGCTCCTCCAACATGGTGCTGACGTCAGCAAGGAGAACCGCAATGGCTGGACGGGTGAGACAGGGATGGGTTGTAATAGTACGGTGGCATTTCGCTCCACCCGCAATAACATCTGCTAAACACGTGTATGTAACCAATAAAATGTGATTGATTTCATTTGTGTAGTAAGAGTAGTGGTAGTAGTAGTAGTAGTAGTAGTAGTAGGAGTAATACTTGTAGTAGGAGTAGTAGGAGTAATAGTAGGAAGAGTAGTAGTAGTAGTAGTAGTAGTAGTAGTAGTAGTAGTAGTAGTAGTAGTAAAACTTGTAGTAGGAGTAGTAGGAGTAATAGTAGGAAGAGTAGTAGGAGTAGTAGTAGTAGTAGTAGTAGTAGTAGGAAGAGTAGTAGAAGTAATAGGAGTAGTAGGAGTAGTAGGAGTAATAGTAGTAGTAGTAGTAGGAAGAGTAGTAGAAGTAATAGGAGTAGTAGGAGTAGTAGTAGGAAGAGTAGTAGGAGTAGTAGTAGTAGTAGTAGGAAGAGTAGTAGAAGTAATAGGAGTAGTAGGAGAAATAGTAGGAAGAGTAGTAGGAGTAGGAGGAGGAGGAGTAGTATAAGTAATACTAGTAGGAGGAGTAGTATAAGTAATAGGAGTAGTAGGAGTAGTAGTAGGAGGAGTTGTAGAAGTAATAGTAGTAGGAGGAGTAGTAGAAGTAATAGGAGTAGTAGGAGTAGTAGTATGAGGAGTAGGAGGAGTAATATAAGTAATAGGAGTAGGAGGAGGAGTTGGAGGAGTAGTAGAAGTAATAGGAGTAGTAGGAGTAGTAGTAGGAGGAGTAATAGGAGGAGGAGTAGTAGTAGGAGGAGTAGGAGGAGTAGTAGAAGTAATAGGAGTAGTAGGAGTTGTAGTAGGAGGAGGAGTAGTAAGAGTAATAGGAGTAGTAGGAGTAGTAGGAGTAATAGTAGGAAGAGAAGGAGGAGTAATAGGAGTAGTAGGAGTAATAAGAGTAGTAGGAGTAGTAGTAAGAGTAATAGGAGTAGTAGTAGGAGTAGTAGTAGGAGGAGTAATAGTAGAAGGAGTAGTAGGAGGAGTAGTAGGAGTAATAGTAGGAGGAGTAGTAGTAGGAGGATTCATAGTAGGAAGAGGAGTAGCAGGAGTAGGAGTAGTAGGAGGAGGAGTAGTAGAAGTAATAGGAGTTATAGGAGTAGTAGTAGGAGGAGTAGGAGGAGTAGTAGAAGTCATAAGAGTAGTAGGAGTAGTAGTAGGAGGAGTAGTAGGAGGAGTAGTAGTAGGAGTAGTAGTAGTAGTAGGAGTAGTAGGAGTAATAGTAGGATGAGTAGTAGGAGTAATATTAGTAGGAGTAGTAGGAGTAATAGGAGTAGTAGTAGGAGTGGTAGTAGGAGGAGTAATAGTAGGAGGAGTAGTAGGAGGAGTAACAGTAGGAAGAGGAGTAGGAGTAATAGTAGGAGGAGTAGTAGTAGGAGGATTCATAGTAGGAAGAGGAGTAGCAGGAGTAGTAGGAGGAGGAGTAGTAGAAGTAATAGGAGTTATAGGAGTAGTAGTAGGAGGAGTAGGAGGAGTAGTAGAGGTCATAGGAGTAGTAGGAGTAGTAGTAGGAGGAGTAGTAGTAGGAGGAGGAGTAGGAGGAGGAGTAGTAGGAGTAGTAGTAGTAGGAGTAGTAGTAGTAGTAGGAGTAGTAGGAGTAATAGTAGGATGAGTAGTAGGAGTAATAGTAGGAGGAGTAGGAGGAGTAATAGGAGTAGTAGGAGTAATAGGAGTAGTAGTAGGAGTGGTAGTAGGAGGAGTAATAGTAGGAGGAGTAGTAGGAGGAGTAACAGTAGGAAGAGGAGTAGTAGGAGTAGGAGTAGTAGTAGTAGGAGGGGGAGTAGGAGGAGTAGGAAGAGTAGTAGAAGTAATAGGAGTAGTAGGAGTAGTAGTAGGAGGAGGAGTAGGAGTAGTAGTAGTAGGAGTAATAAGAGGAGGAGTAGTAGGAGTAATAGTAGGAGGAGGAGGAGTAGTAGTGGGAGGAGGAGTAGTAGGAAGAGTAGGAGTTGGAGAAGTAGTAGTAGGAGGAGCAGTAGAAGTAATAGGAGTAGTAGTAGTAGGCGTAATAGTAGGAGGATGAGTAATAGTAGGAGGAGTAGTAGCAGTATTAGTAGGAGGAGTAGGAGGAATAATAGTAGGAAGAGGAGTAGCAGGAGTAGTAGTAGGAGTTATAGGAGGAGGAGTAGTAGAAGTAATAGGAGTAGTAGGAGTAGTAGTAGGAGGAGCAGTATAACTAATAGTAGTAGGAGGAGTAGGAGTAAGTCATAGGAGTAGTAGGACTAGTACAAGTAGTGGTAGGAGGAGTAGTAGGAGGAGGAGTAGGAGGAGTAGTAGTAGTAGGAGTAATCGTAGGATGAGTAGTAGGAGGAGTAATAGGAGTAGTAGGAGTAATAGGAGTAGTATGAGGAGTAATAGTAGGAAGAAGAGTAGCAGGAGTAGGAGTAGTAGGAGGGGGGTAATAGAAGTAATAGGAGTAGTAGTAGTAGTAGTAGTAGTAGGAGTAATAGTAGGAGGAGTAGTAGGAGGATGAGTAATAGTAGGAAGAGGAGTAGCAGTAGTAGGAGTAGTAGTAGGAGGAGGAGTTGTAGAAGTAATAGGAGTAGTAGGAGTAGTAGTAGTAGGAGTAATAGGAGGAGGAGGAGTAGGAGGAGTAGCAGGAGTAGGAGTAGTAGTAGTAGTAGGAGGAGTAGTAGAAGTAATAGGAATAGTAGGAGTAGTAGAAGTAGGAGTAATAGTAGTAGGAGGAGGAGGAGGAGTAATGGGAGTAGTAGGAGTAGTAGGAGTAATAGTAGTAGGAGGAGTAATAAGAGTAGATGGAGTAATAGTAGGAGTAGGAGTAATAGGAGTAGTAGGAGTAGGAGGAGGAGGAGTTGGAGTAGTAGTAGTAGTAGGAGTACTTTATCTACCCTCAAGGGGAAATTGTTTTTCAGCAGAATTATCCATAAAACACAACAGGCATGTGTACTGTGAAAGCATAGATAAATTGACTAGGAGAAGTCTAATAGTGACTCACAATTAAAGGCTGGAAGGATGTACTGTATGGAATCTCTATAGAAATAGATGGAGGTGATTGGATTCTACAAATAGGAACCATTTGTTTGTGGATTGATGGTGAGCCAAATGGCCACTGTGGATGGATCTAATCAAGTAATTAGGCACAATTGCTTTTAAATGCACTTATTGATAATTTAAAATGAAATTGAAATTGATTGGGTAGGCTAGTCAGAGTTTCCTCAGAGAGTTGGTTAGTCAGAGTTTTCTCAGAGAGTTGATTTAGGACTGTGGCACTGGGAAGGGACCTGTATAGTATTGTAAGGCACAACGCTGGCGATAGGAAGCAGGTACAGGGAGAACATTTAATCAACTACGGAAATAAAACAGGACAGGACCAGCATCTGGATGGTACAAAGTAACGAAATCAATGCTGACAGGGAATAACGTGAGGAACAGACAGACAAAGCGAAGGCAATCAAATAATAATTGAGTTCAGGTGGGTCCAATGAGGCGCTGGTACGCGTAACGAAGGGGACAGGTGTGCGTAAAGATAGGCAGTCTGGCGCCCTCGAGCGCCAGAGAGAGGAAGAGCGGGATGGGCGCTGGACAAGCCGGCTGGGGCGAAGAAGCCCGACGAACCGGCAGAGGCGGGGGAGCCTGAAGATCCAGTTGAGGCGTGAAAGCCCGTCGATCCCGCTGTGGCGTGGAAGCCCGGTGATCCGGCGTAGACGTAGTGGCCTGAGGAGCCAGCTGGGTGTAAAAAACCTGATGATCTGGCTGAGGCCCAACGCAGGATGGGCTCCTTCCGAGCCAACCGGTGCAAGGAAACCTCTCGAGCCAGCTAGGGTGTGGAAGCTCGACGAGCTGGCTAGGCACCCATGGTTCCATCGGCGGCGGGCCCTGGATAGACGTCACCACCAAACGGAACGCCAGCACTCCCCGATGCTTCCAATTTTGGTGTCAGCATTCTCTAAGGCCCGACACTGGAGACAGGAAGCAGGTACATGGAGAACATTTAATCAACTACGGAAATAAAACAGGACAAGACCAGCGTCTGGATGGTACAAAGTAAAGAAATCAATGCTGACAGGCAATAACGTGAGGAACAGACAGATAAAGCGAAGGCAATCAAATAATAATAGAGTTCAGGTGGGTCCAATGAGGTGCTGGTACGCGTAACGAAGGGGACAGGTGTGCGTGAAGATAGGCAGTCTGGGGCTCTCGAGCCAGAGAGAGGGAGAGCGGGAGCAGGGGTGACAAGTATACTTAAGCAATAAGACACCTCAGGGGTTCATGGTATATGGCCAATAATATACTCTGCTTTACGTCGGGCTTAAGAACAGCCATTAGCCGTGGTATATTGGCCATATACCACGAACCCCTGAGGTGCCTTATTGCTATTATAAACTGGTTACCAATGTAATTAGAGCAGGAAAAACAAATGTTTTGTCATACCCGTGGTATATGGTCTGATATACCGAGGCTGTCAGCCAATCAGCATTCAGGGTTCAAACCACCCAGTTTAAGGTATTGTAGTATTGTGTATAGCATAGCACAGCATAGCATAGTTCAGAACAGCACAGTACAGTCCAATATACACAGTTTATTAGGTACACCCATCTAGTACCGGGTCTGACCCCCCTTTGCCTCTAGGTAAGCCTGAATTCTTCGGGGCATGGAACCGTTGCTCCATTGGTATCAAGGGTATCAAACATTCCCCACACCATCACACCACTGCCACCAGCCTGTATCGTTGACACCAGGCAGGGTAGGACCATGGACTCATGCTGCTTACGCCAAATCCTGACTCTGACGCAACAGGAACTGGGATTAGTCAGACCAGGCAATGTTTTTCCACTCCTCAATTGACCAGTGTTGGTGATCGCATGCCGATTGGAGCCGCTTCTTCTGGTTTTTAGCTGATAGGAGTGGAACCTGGTGTGGTCGTCTGCTGCAGTTGCCCATCCGTGAGAATTACCGATGAGTTGTGCGTTCCGAGATGCCGTTTTGCACACCACTGTACCATTATTTGCCCGATTCTTTCCATTCTCCTTTGACCTCTCATCAACAAGCTATTTTCGCCCACAGGACTGCCTCTGACTGGATGTTTTTTGTTTCTCGCACTATTCTTGGTAAATCCTAGAATCGGTCGTGCGTGAAAAGCCCAGGAGTCGCTTAGTTTTGCTCACTAGTTTGGCCATTCTAATGTTCACTTCAACAGTAACTGAATGCCTCAATGCCTGTCTGCCTGCTTTATATAGCAAGCCACGGCTACGGGACTCACTGTCTGTAGTTGCAAACCATTAACTGGCCCATGAGTGTGTGTCTATACATATGGTGAAGATTGTCTTCCTCTCTCCCATAGTGCTCCAGGAGGCAGTCAGTACACGAGACCCGGAGCTGGTGCGTCTAGTTCTGCATTACCGTGACTACCAGCGGACCACTAAGAGACTGGCGGGAATCCCTGTCCTCCTGGAGAGACTGCACCAGGTGAGAGGCACTGACACTGAACACAAGTACAGAGCACAATAGCAACGTCAGAATACAGGCATTTAGGAAACACTTGTAGATATATTTTGCGTTAGCACTTATCATTTCGGTCAAAATGATACCCAGAACTTAACATTTAGTTGGCTCAAACTTTTAGAGGGCCCAAAAATTCAGTAAACTTAAAATGATGTGTTTGCTCAAATTGTCTCATATATGTTCATTCAACTAGAAATTCTTATTTGGGCATTTTACTTTAAAAAAGGCTGTGGAACTAGTCACACGCACACAGTGCTTTCAACATACATTGTATTCAACTTACATGTTTGACACCTTTTGACAATGTGCATGTTCATTTACACAGTAATTAATATTCAACATTTCCTCACCTGGGATTTGAACTCACAACCTCTTGATTCACAGCATTCCTGCTACGCCACTATGTCTGTGTCAATAACTGATTTCACCTATATTGCTACAGAGCAAAGTACATCTCAGCTTTGGTAAAAGTACACTCAAGAAAAAACATATTATTTATCATAACGATTAAGGAGTAACATTAAAACAGAGTAATATGCCCCACCAACAGGGGTACAAACAATGCCGTCAGGGGTATGCCAAATAAAAATGTATTCATTTTATTTATTTTTATTTTTTCCAATGGAGCTATACATTTGGGTGAGGTTTTTTTCTCGCCTGAGAAGCCTCGTTTCACTGCCAAAAATAAAAGTAAACCATCTAGTGTTCAGCGAAATCACAACACAATGTCAAATACAGGTAGCCTAGTCAAATAATTAACATCCAATCACATTAGCAGTTACTCTCTCATGGGAATTCCACTAAAGGTCCGTATGTAGCCAAACGTAGCTGCTGCTCATGTTGGTATCTGTACTGATGGAGAAAAGCCATGACAGGGAGACATAGTGGAGTGGTAATGCTCGTGCAAAGAGTTGCTCCCGATGCCACTTGGGTACACTGCAGCATCCACCGAGAGGCTCTTGCTGCCAAGAGAATGCCTGACAGCTTGAAAGACGTTTTGGACACTATAGTGAAAATGGTTAACTTTGTTAAAGCAACGCGCCTGAACTCTCGTGTATTTTGTGCATTATGCAATGATATGGGCAGCGACCATGTAACGCTTTTACAACATACAGAAGTGTGCTGGTTATCAAGTGTTTTTGAATTGAGAGACTAGCTTTCTTTACTGACCATAATTTTCACTTGTCTGACCGCTTGCATGATGACGAATTATATCTGGGTGATGTTTTTTCTCACATTAATGATTTGGATCAATGATTACAGGGACTCTCCGCAACTATATTCAATGTGCGGGACAAAATTGAGGCTATGATTAAGAAGTTGGAGCTCTTTTCTGTCTGCAACACACAGGTCTTTCCATCGATTTGTTTGTGTGCAAATGAACTCAAGCTTATGGACAATGTCAAATGTGATATAGCGAAACAACTGAGTGAGCTGAGTGCGCAATTAAACAGGTACTTTCCTGAAATGGACAACATAAACAACTGGATTCGTTATCCCTTCCATGCCCTGCCTCCAGTCCACTTCCCGATATCTGAACAAGAGAGCCTCATCGAAATTGTAGCAAGCGGTTCTGTGAAAATGTAATTTAATCAGAAGCCACTGCCAGATTTCTGGATAGTGCTGCGCTCAGAGTTTCTTGCCTTGGTAAATCGCGCTGTTAAGACACTGATGCCCTTTGCAACCACATACCTATGTGAGAGTGGATTCTCGGCCCTCACTAGCATGAAAACTAAATACAGGCATAGACTGTGCGTGGAAAATGATTTAAGACTGAGACGCTCTCCAATACAACCCAACATTGCAGAGTTGTGTGCATCCTTTCAAGCACAACCTCATTAACCTGTGGTGAGTTATACAGTTATAAATGTGTACGGATACAGCTATAAATGTGTACGGATACAGCTATAAATGTGTACGGATACAGTTATAAATGTCTACGGATACAGCTATAAATGTGTACAGATACAGCTATAAATGTGTACGGATACAGTTATAAATGTCTACGGATACAGCTATAAATGTGTACAGATACAGTTATAAATGTGTACGGATACAGCTATAAATGTGTACAGATACAGATATAAATGTGTACGGATACAGCTATAAATGTGTACAGATACAGTTATAAATGTCTACGGATACAGCTATAAATGTGTACAGATACAGATATAAATGTGTACGGATACAGTTATAAATGTGTACAGATACAGTTATAAATGTCTACGGATACAGTTATAAATGTGTACGGATACAGCTATAAATGTGTACGGATACAGTTATAAATGTCTACGGATACAGCTATAAATGTGTACGGATACAGATATAAATGTGTACGGATACAGCTATAAATGTGTACAGATACAGTTATAAATGTCTACGGATACAGTTATAAATGTGTACGGATACAGCTATAAATGTGTACGGATACAGTTATAAATGTCTACGGATACAGTTATAAATGTGTACAGATACAGCTATAAATGTGTACGGATACAGTTATAAATGTGTACGGATACAGCTATAAATGTGTACGGATACAGCTATAAATGTGTACGGATACAGCTATAAATGTGTACGGATACAGCTATAAATGTGTACGGATACAGCTATAAATGTGTACGGATACAGCTATAAATGTGTACGGATACAGTTATAAATGTGTACGGATACAGCTATAAATGTGTACGGATACAGCTATAAATGTGTACAGATACAGCTATAAATGTGTACGGATACAGTTATAAATGTGTACGGATACAGTTATAAATGTGTACGGATACAGTTATAAATGTGTACGGATACAGCTATAAATGTGTACAGATACAGCTATAAATGTGTACGGATACAGTTATAAATGTGTACGGATACAGCTATAAATGTGTACGGATACAGCTATAAATGTGTACGGATACAGTTATAAATGTGTACGGATACAGCTATAAATGTGTACGGATACAGTTATAAATGTCTACGGATACAGTTATAAATGTGTACAGATACAGCTATAAATGTGTACGGATACAGTTATAAATGTGTACGGATACAGCTATAAATGTGTACGGATACAGCTATAAATGTGTACGGATACAGCTATAAATGTGTACGGATACAGCTATAAATGTGTACGGATACAGCTATAAATGTGTACGGATACAGCTATAAATGTGTACGGATACAGTTATAAATGTGTACGGATACAGCTATAAATGTGTACGGATACAGCTATAAATGTGTACAGATACAGCTATAAATGTGTACAGATACAGATATAAATGTGTACAGATACAGCTATAAATGTGTACGGATACAGCTATAAATGTGTACAGATACAGCTATAAATGTGTACGGATACAGCTATAAATGTGTACGGATACAGCTATAAATGTGTACAGATACAGCTATAAATGTGTACAGATACAGCTATAAATGTGTACGGATACAGCTATAAATGTGTACAGATACAGCTATAAATGTGTACAGATACAGCTATAAATGTGTACGGATACAGCTATAAATGTGTACAGATACAGCTATAAATGTGTACAGATACAGTTATAAATGTGTACGGATACAGCTATACATGTGTACAGATACAGTTATAAATGTGTATGGTTACAGTTTATGATTGATGTGCACCCCTTTCTTCATCTCTCCCAAGTCCAGAACGCTGCATTCCCCCTACTAATTCTATTATTAATCTCACCCCCTCCATATGTCTCTGTCTCACCATCAGCCCTGGGATGAGATTGGAACAGCGACAGTCCTTTGTTCCTGGCCACCCTAACCAAATTACTCTCTTTTTTCCTGTGGTGTTTTCCTTTCTCCCTCTCTTGTCCCTGTTCGCTCTGTGTGTGTGTGTGTGTGGGTGTCTCCCCCTTCCTCTCTCGCTCTCTCTCTTTCCATCTCTCTCTCTCTCTCTCCCTCTCTCCCTCTCTCTCTCTCTCGATCTCTCTCTCTCTCTCTCGCTCTCTCTGTCTGTCTCTTTCTCTCTCTCTCTGTCTCTTTCAATCGGTCTCTTTCTCTCTCTCCCTGTCTCTCTCTCTCTTTCTCTCTCTCTCTCTGTGTCTCTTTCTCTTTCTCTCTCTCTCTCTCTCTCCCAAGGCTCAGGACTTTTACGTGGAGATGAAATGGGAGTTTACAAGCTGGGGTAAGTCATAATAAATAATGTTATCTGCCTCTCAGATTTTTATCTGCATGGATGATGGCTTCCTGCCTGACTGTATATGAGCTTGGTGACAGACTTCCTTTCTCTGTGGGTCTGCATTGTCTCCATAGAAATAAAATCACTAAAATGGGTAAAGAACCCCAAATCACGGCAATAAAGAAGTTACACTCAAAATAGCCGCCAGGCCAACCATCACAGGACAATTCACTAGAGTGGGAGTGACGCCTGTTCTAGGAATTATATTTCTATGGCTGTCTATATCTCTCTCTCTTTCCTAGTGCCGCTGGTGTCTCGTATCTGTCCCAGTGACACATACCGCGTGTGGAAGAGTGGCCAGTGTCTGCGCGTAGACACCACTCTCATGGGCTTTGATCAGATGACCTGGCAGAGAGGAAACCGAAGCTTCATCTTCCGGGGTCAAGGTCAGGGGTCCAGTGTGTGTGTGTGTGTGTGTGTGTGTGTGTGTGTGGTTGTGTGTGTGTGTGTGTGTGTGTGTGTGTGTGTGTGTGTGTGTGTGTGTGTGTGTGTGTGTGTGTGTGTGTGTGTGTGTGTGTGTGTGTGTGTGTGCGTGCGTGCGTGCGTGTGTATGTGTGGTCGAATCCTCTTTTCTATTGTCACAGGACTTCCTTCCTTCCTTCTTCTCCCCTATCACTGCCATCATTATGTTAGTCACTGTCTGACAAATCTATCCAACTCAGGACTATATCCTGTTTTGATATTACTTCCTCTCACTGTCTTTTATTGACTCCTCCAGCTTTTTAAATCCTCCTCCTCCTCCTCCTCCTCCTCCTCCGTCTTTCTGTTTCACTCCATCTCTGTCTATGTGACCTTTCTCTTCACTCTCTCTCGACTCTCGACTCTCCTCCTACGTAAGTCAGTCTGAGCCTCCTCTTCCCCACCTCTATCACTCTCTCTTTGGTTGAACTGTTCCTCCTCCTTTCTGTCTATCTCTCTCTAACCTGTCTTCTTCTCCCTTCCCATCTCTCTCTCTTCTCCATCCTTCTCTTTGTCCATCTCTCAGTCTATCGCTCTCTAAATCCATATTTCTTTCTCTGTCTGTTGCCGCTCCCTATCCCGTCCTCCTCCTCTCCCTCTCTCTCTCTAACCCTGCTTTCTCTCTCTCTCAAGCCCTGTCTAAATCCATTTCTGTCCATTTATCAGTGTCTTTAATCCACCCTATCTCCCCCTCTCTCTCTCTCTCTCTATCCCACCCATCTTTCTCTCTGTCTTTCTTTCTCTGTAATCCATCCCTCACACCCTCTCGCTCTCTCAATTTTATTCTTACTCTCACATTTTCTCTCTCTCTCTCTCTCTCTCTCTCTCTCTCTCTCTAACTACTCCTCCTCTCTGTCTATCCGTCAGACTCCAGTGCGGTGGTGATGGAGGTGGACCACGACAGACAGCTGGTGTTCTGTGAGACCCTGTGTGTGTCCTCTCTGACGTCTCCCACCTCGCAGCGGGGCACTGCCGGCCTGGGCCTCCTGGGGGCACTACAGCCCAGCGGGGAGCAGGTGGTAGCCCGTCTCTCCGCCCCCGTGGTCACCACCCAGCTAGACACCAAAAATATCACCTTCGAGAGGTGAGAGTCAGAGGGAACGAGAGAAGGAGTGTTAGCATTGAGCAGGAGCAGAGATAGGTAGGAAATGAAAAGGAGTAGAATAATGATATAGTGAGAAAGGGATAAGGGAATGAGGAGAGGAGATGAAAAGAGGAAGAGGAGAGGCAGGGAGGGGGTCACTAAGGGCAAGACCAAAAAAAGTAAGGGAGGAGAATGAGAGAGAGTGAGAGGTGAGAAGGAGGGAGAGTGTAATCATCATTTATTGCTTGCTGAGTGTCACCTCTGTCGTTTTGGCAGCGCCAGGGGGGATGCTCGACATGCCAATAATCCATTATGAATATGAATTGAAGGGAGGGAGAACACCACCTCTAAGTCAGACCTGTTGTTTTGTGTTTGGCTCTGTCTGTCTGGCAGGAATAAGACTGGCATCCTAGGCTGGCGCAGTGAGAAGAACGAGATGGTGAACGGGTATGAGGCTAAGGTACAGACATGTAGTCGTTAATCCTTATATCCCTGCCTTTCAATTTGGTTTTGCCCGAATTACCTAAAATACTCTAAAGTTCAAGATGTACAGTATATAATGTAATCTGTTCCCTGAGCGCTGATTCTAGAGTAAGGCACTATCAATATACAGATATACATAGACTCAGCAGTGAGACCACCTCCCTACTACATCACTAACCTAAAGCAGTCACAGAACATGCGTCCCAATTGGCACTAGGAACTAGAGTCTCATAACCATGACGTTCTTCTTGTCCTTTGTATTCTCTGTTAGGTGTACGGCGCCTCCAATGTGGAACTGATCACTCGAACCCGAACGGACCATCTCAGTGAGCCACTCAAGGCGAAGCCCAAAGGTGTCTCTTTTTCCTGAAGTTCTACATATTAGTTTAAAAATCCCCTTGCATCAATACTGGTAATCTTCCACGTCTTGGCTTAGATGCAGTGAAAGGGCCCAATTCAGAGCTGAGATAAGCGTGTGCAACACAAACTTTGGTGTAAGTCATTCATTGACGTCAATGGGAGAATTGTGCAAAGATTTGAGTTGAGCATGCTGATCTCAAGTCAGGCCCTAAATAAACTGGAGTGTATTCACGAGGAATCATACAGAAGAAAATGGGCTGAAACGGGGAAGGACTAACCTGAACTTGTCCAATAGGAAATGCTTGTTTTGGTTGCAAAACATTTAGCTATGGTTTGACCTAATAAAGAAGCTCTGATGGTGATAATTGCACAGAAGCGCCAATAAATGGCCCCTAAAGCATTTTCCACAGTAATTTCCTAGGCCAGAGAAGACTATTGTCCTTGCTATTGTCTGATCACTGGCCCGTCTCTCTCATAGCCCTCCCTCCAAGAACCCAACTCCTCCAGTCCCTTACCCCATCTCCATCCCTCCAAAATTGACAAGAGACAGCAGTTGAGAATTCTTAGGTTAGTGTTGCAGACATAGAAATAGTATTAGTAGAACAGAGATTCCCACTACCAGGTAGGTTCTACTAACCCTATTTCTATGGTCACAGACTTGTTCTGAGTTCCTCTCATGAATGTTCCACTGATGTGACCTTTTTCTCAGTCGGTAAGACGCCCCTGCAAAACTTCCTAGGGATCGCCGAGCAACACATGGGGCCCAACAATGGGGTTAGTGGTCATCATCATCATTTATCCAAACCATGATCCTCCTCATCATCCTCATCCTCCTCATCACCATCATCAATCCTAATCATCATCCTCATCATTGTATAGGGATTTTAACTTATAGCCAGAGTGGCTGTCAATTTTGACATGAGTAAAGAGGTCCCTGGGCATCTCTTCTCTCTCAAATATTGATCACCATTTGAATTGTCTTTGAACAATCTTTATCCCCCTCTCTCATCCTCTCCCTCTCTTTCTTTCTCTCTCTCTTAACCCTCCCTCCTTTTATCCCTCTCTCTCTTTCTCTCTCTCGATCTCTTTCACTCTGTCTCAATCTCTTTCACTCTGTCTCTCTTACTCTATATCTCCCTCCCTCTCTCTCTCCTCTTTCCCCATCCCCCTCCCTCCCCTTCTCTCAACAGGCCCTAGTGACTCAGATGTCATGTCCTGCCGTGACCAACCCCACAGCCCTGACAGCCGAGGAGTACTTCAATCCCAACCTGCCCCTGGGCACCCGGGATATTGGCCACCCCTGTCAACTCACCACCAAGACTCAGAGGTGACAGCGACAGCCATCCCAGCCCGTATAACACCCTCTATGCCTGGGGGCCCTTGGCTATAATAGCCCTATCCAGAACCATACAACATGTCTGGATCCCAAATGGCAACCTATTCCCTTTATAGTGCATTTCATTTAACCAGGGCCCAAAGTAATGCATTATGTAGGGAATAGGGTGCAATTTTGGATGCAGTCTACAGTAGGTCTCTGGTCCTGTCAAGTGGTTTGGCCCTGTCCCATGCATGTACATGTTTTCTTTCTATCCAATCTACAGTATGTAGGCTGTGTGATCGGATCAATTACTATGAAAATTGAGATCACATCAATAGCCATTTAGAATTCTGCTGGTTATTGGATAGATTGTGACAAGACAACAGTGAGACGGTGTCCCAGCCCGATCACATGATCTCATCAGTTGAACATAAACATTGATTGGTCTGAACAGAAACCAGTGCAACAAGATGTGATCAATGTTCTAGGATGAGATAGAACTAGAGTTCCAGTCTCTCACAGTCTTTCAATATGCCTGCATGACCAACAAAGACTCTTTCTGTGGGACACGTTCCTTCATTTTACATTTCCAAACAATTTGCTACGGTGAGCCCTCCTAAACAAGACTCAGGAGTATTGTATAATATGCACACTACCATTCAAAAAGTTGGGGTCACAATGTCCTTGTTTTTGAAAGAAAAGCACTTTTTTCTTTGTCCATTAAAATAACATCAAATTGATCAGAAATACAGTGTAGACATTGTTAATGTTGTAAACGACTATTGTAGCTGGAAACGGCTGATTTTTAAAGGAATATCTACATAGCCGTACAGAGGCCCATTATCAGCAACCATCACTCCTGTGTTCCAATTGCACGTTGTGTTAGCAAATCCAAGTTTATCATTTTAAAAGGCTAATTGATCATTAGAAAACCCTTTTGCGATTATGTTAGCACAGCTGAAAACTGTTGTTCTGATTAAAGAAGCAATAAAACTGTCCTTCTTTAGACTAGTTGAGTATCTGGAGATTCAGCATTCGTGGGTTCGATTACAGGCTCAAAATGGCCAGAAACAAAGACCTTTCTTCTGAAACTCATCAGTCTATTCTTGTTCTGAGAAATGAAGGCTATTCCATGCCAGAAATTGCCAAGAAACTGAAGATCTCGTACAACGCTGTGTACTAGTCCCTTCACAGAACAGCGCAAACTGGCCCTAACCAGAATAGAAAGATGAGTGGGAGGCCCCGGTGCACACCTGATCAAGAGGACAAGTACATTAGAGTGTCTAGTTTAAGAAACAGATGCTTCACAAGTCCTCAACTGGCAGCTTCTTTAAATAGTACCCGCAAAACACCAGTCTCAACGTTAACAGTGAAGAAGCGACTCCAAGATGCTGGCCCTCTAGGCAGAGTTGCAAAGAAAAAGCCATATCTCAGACTGGCCAATACAAATAAAAGATTAAGATGAGCAAAAGAACACAGACACTGGACAGAGGAAGGTTGGAAAAAAGTGTTATGGACAGATGAATCTAAGTTTGGGCTGTTCGGATCACAAAGAAGAACATTCGTGAGATGCAGAAAAAAAATTAAGATGCTGGAAGAATGATTGACGCCATCAAGCAAGCATGCTGGAGGCAAGGTGATGGTCTGGGAGTGTTTTGGTGGCGGTAAAGTGGGAGATTTGTACAGGGTAAAAGGGATCTTGAAAAAGGAAGGCGATCACTCCATTTTGCAACACCACGCCATACCGTGTGGACAGTGCTTAATTGGAGCCAATTTCCTCTTACAACAGGACAATGGCCCAAAGCACAGCTCCAAACTATGCAAGAACTATTTAGGGAAGAAGCAGTCAGCTGGTATTCTGTCTATAATGGAGTGGCCAGCACAGTCACCGGATCTCAAATCTATTGAGCTGTTGTGGGAGCAGCTTGATCGTATGGTACATAAAAAGTGCCCATCAAGCCAATCCAACTTGTGGGAGGTGCTTCAGGAAGCATGGGGTGACATCTCTTCAGAGTACCTCAACAAATTGACAACTAGAATGCCAATGATCTGCATTGCTGTAATTGCTGCAAATTGAGGATTCTTTGACGAAAGCAAAGTTTGAAGGACAAAATTATGATTTCAATTAAAAATCATTATTTATAACCTTGTCAACGTCTTGACTATATTTCCTATTCATTTTTCAACTAATTTCATTTATGTTTTCATGGAAAACAAGGACATTTCTATGTGACCCCAAACGTTTGAATGGTAGTATATCCAGTCAAAAGTTTGGACACACCTAGTCATTCAAGGGTTTTTGTTTATTTTTCTACATACATTGTTTATTTTTCTACGTAGAATAATAGTGGATATCAAAACTATGAAATAACACATATGGATACATGTAGTAACCAAAAAAGTGTTAAACAAATCAAAATGTACAGTACTTTATACATTTGAGATTCTTCAAAGTAGCCCCCCTTTGCCTTAATGACAGCTTTGCACGCTCTTGGTATTCTCTCAACCAGCTTCACCTGGAATACTTTTCCAACAGTCTTGAAGGAGTTCCCAAATATGTTGAGCACTTGTTGGCTGCTTTCCTTCACTCTGCAGTCCAATTCATCCCAAACCATCTCAATTGGATTGAGGTCGGGTGATTATGGATGCCAGGTTATCTGATGCAGCATTCCATCACTCTCCTTCTTGGTCAAAGGCCCTTACACAGCCGAGAGGTGTTGGGTCATTGTCCTGTTGAAAAACAAATGATAGTCCCACTAAGCGCAAACCAGATGGGATGGAGTATCACTGCAGAATGCTGTGGTAGCCATGCTGGTTAAGTGTGCCTTGAATTCTAAATAAATCACTGACAGTGTCAGCAGCAAAGCACCTCCACACCATCACACCTCCTCCATGCTTCATGGTGGGAATCACACATGCGGAGATCATCCGTTCACCTACTCTGCGTCTCACAAAGACAAGCCAGTTGGAACCAAAAATCTAAAATGTGGATTTATCAGACCAAAGGATAGATTTCCACCGGTCTAATGTCCACTGCTCGTGTTTCTTGGTCTCTTTTTCTTATTGGTGTCCTTTAGTAGTGGTTTCTTTGCTGCAATTCGACCATGAAGGCCTGATTCACACCGTCTCCTCTGAACAGTTGATGTTGAGATGTGTCTATTACTTGAACTCTGTGAAGCATTTATTTGGGCTGCAATTTCTTAGGCTGGTAACTCTAATGAACTTATCCTCTGCAACAGAGGTAACTCTGGGTCTTCCTTTCCTGTGGCTGTCCTCATGAGAGCCAGTTTCATCATAGAGCTTGATGGTTTTTGCAACTGCACTTGAAGAAAGTTCTTGACATCTTTCGGATTGACTGACCTTCGTTTCTCTTTGCTTATTTTAGATGTTCTTGCCATAATATGGACTTGGCTTTTTACCAAATAGGGCTATCTCTGTATACCACCCCTACCTTGTCACAACACAACTGATTGGCTCAAACGCATTAAGAAGGAAAGAAATTCCACCAATGTACTTTTAACAAGGCACACCTGTCAATTGAAATCCATTCCAGGTGACTTCCTCATGGAGCTGGTTGAGAAAATGCCAAGAGTGTGCAAAACTGTCATCAAGGCAAAAGGTGTCTACTTAGAAGAATCTTAAATAGAAAATATATTTTGATTTGTTTAACACTTTAACACTTTTTGGTGACAAAATGATTCCATATGTGTTATTTCAAAGTTTTGATGTCTTCACTATTATTCTACAATGTAGAAAATAGAAACCATTGAATGAGTGGGTGTGTCCAAACTTTTGACTGGTACTGTACATACAGTGCATTCGGAAAATATTCAGACCCCTTGACATTTTCTACATTTTTTACGTTACAGCCTTATTCTAAAATGGAAGAAATTGTTTTTTTCCTTCATCAATCTACACATAATACCCCAAAGCAAGTTTTTAGAAATGTTTTCAAATGTATGAAATGAAAAAAAAAATGGAAATATCACATTTACATAAATAACTTTACTCAGTACTTTGTTGAAGCACCTTTGGTAGCGATTACAGCACTGAGTCTTCTTGGGTACAACACTACAAGCTTGGTACACCTGTATTTGGGGGAGTTTCTCCCATTCTTCCCTGCAGATCCTCTCAAGCTCTGTCAGAGTCGATGTGGAGCGTCGCTGCACAGTTAATTTCAGGTCTCTCTAGAGATGTTTGATCGGGTTCAAGTCCGGGCACTGGCTGGACCACTCAATGACATTCAGAGACTTGTCCCGAAGCCACTCCTGCGTTGTCTTGGCTGTGTGCTTGGGGTCGTTGTCCTGTTGTAAGGTGAACCCAGTCTGAGGTCCTGAGTGCTCTAGAGCAGGTTTTCATCAAGGATCTGTCTGTACTTAGCTCCGTTCATCTTTGCCTCGATCCTGACTAAGTCTCCCAGTCCCTGCTGCTGAAAAACATCCCCACAGCATGATGCTGCCACCACCATGCTTCACCGTAAGGATGGTGCCAGGATTCCTCCAGACGTGATGCTTGGCATTCAGGCCAAAGTGTTCAATCTTGGTTTCATCAGACCAGAGAATATTGTTTCTCATCGCGTGAGAAACAATGGCAAACTTTTGGCAAACTCAAAGTGGGCTGTCATGTGCCTTTTTACTGAGAAGTGGCCCCTCTACCATAAAGTCCTGATTGGTGGAGTGCTGCAGAGATGGTTGTCCTTCTGGAAGGTTCTCCCATCTCCACAGAGGAACTCTAAAGCTTTGTCAGAGTGACCATCAGGATTTTGGTCACCTCCCTGACCAAGGCCCTTCTCCCCCGATTGCTCAGTTTGGCTGAGCAGCCAGCTCTAGGAAGAATCTTGGTGGTTCCAAACTTCTTCCATTTAGGAATGATGGAGGACAGTGTATTCTTTGGGACCTTCAATGCTGCAGAAATATTTTGGTACCCTTCCCCAGATCTGTGCCTCGACAAATTTCTAAAAACCTGTTTTCGCTTTGTCATTATGGGGTGTAGATTGTTGAGGCAATTTGGTTGTATTTAATACATTTTAGAATAAGGCTGTAACGTAACATGTGGAACATTCTGGGGGGTCTGAATACTTTCCGAATGCACTGTACATGTTTCCTGGTTTCCTCAGGTTCAAGGCTAAGCTGTGGCTGTGTGAGGCCCATCCTCTGTCCCTAGCGGAGCAGGTGGCACCCATCATTGACCTCATGGCCATCTCCAATGCTCTCTTCGCCAAGCTCAGGGATTTCATTACCCTGCGACTGCCACCTGGCTTCCCTGTCAAGATCGGTGAGAGAGTAGAGTACACTCCTGTAACCGGATAGTCTGCATCCTAAAGAGCTAGCACATCATGGTAGTTAAAGTGGAGAGAAACCGGGAGTGGGGGATTATCAAAAGTAGACTAGTGGTGTAAAGTACTTAAGTAAAAATACTTTAAAGTACTACTTAATTCATTTTTGGGGGTATCTGTACTTTACTATTTACATTTTTGACAACTTTTGCTTTTACTTCACTACATTTCTAAAGATAATAATGTACTTTTTACTCCATACATTTTCCCTGACACCCAAAAGTACTCCTACATGTTTAGGAAAGGGGTCCAATCCACAAACTTATCAAAAGGACATCCCGGTTCATTCCTACTGTTTCTGATCTGGCTCATTTGCTAAACACAAATGCGTAATTTCTAAATGATGTCTGAGAGTTGGAGTGTGCCCCTGGCTATTCGTCAATAGCTATTCTTGTTTGGTTAATATAAGGAATGTGATTTATACTTTTACATTTTACTCTTAAATGTATTTTAGGAATGACATTTACTTTTGATACTTAAGTATATTTAAAACCAAATACTTTTCGACTTTAACTCAAGTAGTTTTTTCCTGGGTGACTTACTCTTTTACTTAAAGCATTTTGTATTAAGGTATCTTTACTTTTACTCAAGTATGACAATTGAATGCCTTTTCCACCACTGAAGCAGACCCACCTGTCCTTATGCCATGTTGGACATTCTGGCTACTCCTTAAATTCATTCAGATGCTGCCTCAAATATGGTTAATTGGGATATGCCAAAATGTGGTCATTTGAGCTCTTAACATGTTTGGAAGACTTACACCTATTGCACATGAATTATGAATCCAGTGATAATCGTAAATCCTAAACATCTCTGTCACTGTCTCTGTCATCTCTTCATCTTCTCAGAAATTCCCATCTATCACATCCTGAATGCCCGGATCACCTTTGGGAACCTGAATGGGTGTGAGGAGGGGTCGGTGACAGGGCCGGGCAGGGTGGAGGGGGAGGTGGATGGACAGAAGGACAGCAGCCCCAGGACTGACACAGACACCCCCTCCCCAGGCAGTGACTCTTCTAGTGTCTCCAGCTCCAGCTCCACAAGTGAGAAACACACACATGGACACATACACACAGACACTCACACACTCACATTCACACTCACACTCACACTCACACTCACACTCACACTCACACTCACACACACACCCACACACACAATCCATATTTACTCTACAATTAGGGCCAGGAGTGTTTCCCAATCTTATGACTTGACCAGGACAAAGTTATTTTTCTTTTAATCTAAGAAAATTCAAGAATGACCCATAACATCCCATCACTCCTGTCCTGTGTCTCTCCTCCATGCAGCGTCGTGTCGTGGAGGGGAGATCCCCCCATGTGTGTTCGAGCCCCCTCAGGGTTACACTGTGCTGGGAGGCAACCAGAGGGACAACAACATGCGTGGTGATGAGGAGGAGGATCTGCTGCAGTTTGCCATCCAACAGAGTCTGCTGGAGGCTGGCTCGGAGTACGACCAGGTCAGACTCACTCTGGCCCCTCATAGGGATAACTGCCATCTCAAAACCTGGCTCGTCTCCATTAAAGAACACAAAGGAAAATGGAAATGAGTGTCCAGGTTGTCCCTACACGTTTCGTTTGTTTCCTGCCACTTGGTGCCTAATGAACACAAAGTATGGTATGATGGTAGTCCTCTTCATTCCTCAGTGGAACATAAGGCATCGTATGGTTGTTTTGTAACCTTAACTCTGAAGTAATACTGTATTTTGGGGGCTCATTCGGGATGTTAATCAACTACATGCACATTGTATTAGTAGTGTGTACAGTTGTGCAAAGAGCTACAAATTCCATATGCACTGTAAAGACTTGTGTACGTCTGTTCTAATCCGCTAGCTAGACAAACAGCTGACTCAGTATCCTAGGGCATAATCCAGTGTCAACACTGAGATTGAAACATGGAAATGACAAGAAAGTTTGGTGAGTCTTCTGGTTGACTTGGACTATCTCTCTGACTCTGTCTGTCGACTTCCTGGTCTGTGTATAGGTGACTATCTGGGAGGCGCTGACCAACAGCAAGCCCAGCACACGTACTCTTCCCTGTGACCCCAGTCGCCTGCAAAGGTCTGTACTTTCTCCGCACTCGACTCGCTACCCTTCTCAGCCTTTGTTTGCTAAAGCCTTGGCTCGTCCTTCTCCAGCACACTGGAGGCCAGGGAGCTTCCTGGCTGCGTTCACAGCACACAATGTCACTGTTGACTCACTCCCAGTCATGCACACACTGTTGTCTTTGTCTGCATTCCCTGCACCTCATACAGTAGATACACTCTGAGTGACTGGCCCCCACTGATATACAGTAACTCTGCCTCTCTCCTGTATGCCCTCTCTGGGAACAATACACTGCATGTTACATAAGCTCAAACTAGAACAATTCAGTGTGTGTGTGTGTGTGTGTGTGTGTGTGTGTGTGTGTGTGTGTGTGTGTGTGTGTGTGTGTGTGTGTGTGCATAACACATGACAACCCCTCTTTCCTACTCAAATTATGTCCTGTCAAAATGAATCTAGGTCCACCATATTTTTCAACCATTTCCACTGTCACTGTCAATTCCTCTATTCTCCTTACACAATAACCAGGTTTCCAACCTCATTGTCTCCAACCCACCCACCCGCACTCTTCCTCCAGGACTCCCCAGCACAGGCCTTGCCCTCCAGCCAGCCTCTGTAACACGCCCACCAAGAAGCCCCCCACAACCTGCAGCTACGACCAGCAGCTCCGCCTGGCAATGGAAATGTCGGCGCGGGAGCAGGCAGAGGCCGAGCTACGGCGACGGCAAGAGGAGGAGGAGCTGCAGCGGATCATCCAACTGTCACTCTTGGAGAAATGAGAGCCTGATTGGCCAGATGGGCTCTAGGAGGTATGGGAGAGGAGGAGGGTGGAGGTCCAGAGAGGGTAGTCAATAAGTTCACTCTACTCCTGGCTGTGACAGCCTTGCTCCTCCGACCATCCCATATCCCCTTTCCCACTGCGCTCCTTCAATAAGAGCCTGTCTGTGTGGCACAACAGGGCTTTACAGTGCTGATACAGCTACAGTACAGACTCACTACTCTCTGGTGCCACTCTGCACTCGCTGTCAGTGCAAGTTTACAACAAGAAACAAGAAGAAACACTTTTAATGGAATGCTACATTGACCGACCACATCAGTGGTGCTAGGGTAATACAAATTGTGTTTGTGAAGGCCACTCTTTAATAAATGGTCCTGTGATTGGGGTATAGGGTTTGTGTCCACTTCACAGACCTGGGTCTTATTCATTAGGCACCAATGAAAGAAAATGTAATGAAACAGGGATGGACTACCTGAAATTGTCCAATAGAAACACTTGTTTTTGTTTACCGTTGCAAATCATTCTGCTATAGTGTGCCCTAGTGAATACTGCCCTCTGTGTGAGTGTCAGTTGGGTCAAGTGGGGTGGGATGTTGAAATACTCTGTTTCTTCCTCATTTTTAATAGATTGCTACATCCCCCCCCCCCCTAATTTGCACAAAATTGAAAGTACTGTATTTAGACTGTGGATGGACACTTGATGACTGTTAATGGTTCTAATAAGTAGAGAAATAGAATAATAACCCTATAGAGTTCATGTTAATATGATAACACTATGACAGGAGTTCATGTTAATATGATAACACTATGACAGGAGTTAATGTTAATATGATAACACTATGACAGGAGTTAATGCTAATATGATACCAGTTCGTGTTAATATGATAACACTATGACAGGAGTTAATCTTAATATGTTAATGTTATAACACTATGACAGGAGTTAATGTTAATATGTTAATATGTTAACACTATGACAGGAGTTCATGTTAACATGATAACACTATGACAGGAGTTCATGTTAACATGATAACACTATGACAGTAGTTCATGTTAATATGATAACACTATGACAGTAGTTCATGTTAACATGATAACACTATGACAGGAGTTCATGTTAACATGATAACACTATGACAGTAGTTCATGTTAATATGATAACACTATGACAGGAGTTCATGTTAACATGATAACACTATGACAGTAGTTCATGTTAATATGATAACACTATGACAGGAGTTCATGTTAACATGATAACACTATGACAGTAGTTCATGTTAATATGATAACACTATGACAGGAGTTCATGTTAATATGATAACACTATGACAGTAGTTCATGTTAATATGATAACACTATGACAGGAGTTCATGTTAACATGATAACACTATGACAGTAGTTCATGTTAATATGATAACACTATGACAGTAGTTCATGTTAATATGATAACACTATGACAGGAGTTCATGTTAACATGATAACACTATGACAGTAGTTCATGTTAATATGTTAACACTATGACAGGAGTTCATGTTAACATGATAACACTATGACAGGAGTTCATGTTAACATGATAACACTATGACAGTAGTTCATGTTAATATGATAACACTATGACAGTAGTTCATGTTAATGTGATAACACTATGACAGGAGTTAATGCTAATATGATACGAGTTCATGTTAATATGATAACACTATGACAGTAGTTCATGTTAATATGATAACACTATAACAGGAGTTCATGTTAATATGATAACACTATGACAGTAGTTCATGTTAATATGTTAATGTGTTAACCCTATGACAGGAGTTAATGTTAATATGTTAACCCTATGACAGGAGTTCATGTTAATATGTTAACCCTATGACAGGAATTCATGTTAATATGTTAACCCTATGACAGGAATTCATGTTAATATGATAACACTATGACAGTAGTTCATGTTAATGTGATAACACTATGACAAGAGTTCATGCTAATATGATATGAGTTCATGTTAATATGATAACACTATGACAGTAGTTCATGTTAATGTGATAACACTATGACAGGAGTTAATGCTAATATGATACGAGTTCATGTTAATATGATAACACTATGACAGTAGTTCATGTTAATATGATAACACTATGACAGTAGTTCATGTTAATATGATAACACTATGACAGTAGTTCATGTTCATATGTTAATATGATAACACTATGACAGGAGTTAGTGTTAATGTGTTAACACTATGACAGGAGTAAATGCTAATATGATACGAGTTCATGTTAATATGATAACACTATGACAGGAGTTAATGTTAATATGATAACACTATGACAGTAGTTCATGTTAATATGATAACACTATGACAGGAGTAAATGCTAATATGATACGAGTTCATGTTAATATGATAACACTATGACAGGAGTTAGTGTTAATGTGTTAACACTATGACAGTAGTTCATGTTAATATGATAACACTATGACAGGAGTTAGTGTTAATGTGTTAACACTATGACAGCAGTTCATGTTAATATGATAACACTATGACAGGAGTTCATGTTAATATGATAACACTATGACAGGAGTTCATGTTAATATGATAACACTATGACAGGAGTTAATGTTAATATGTTAACACTATGACAGGAGTTAGTATTAATATAATAACACTATAGAGATAATGTTAATAGGTTAACCCTATAGAGTTAATGTTAATATGTTAATGTTATAACACTATGACAGGAGTTAATGCTAATATGATACGAGTTCATGTTAATATGATAACACTATGACAGGAGTTCATGTTAATATGATAACACTGTGACAGGAGTTCATGTTAATATGATAACACTATGACAGGAGTTCATGTTAATATGATAAGCCTATGAAAGGAGTTCATGTTAATATGATATCCTTATGACAGGAGTTCATGTTAATATGATAACACTATGACAGGAGTTCATGTTAATATGTTAACACTATGACAGGAGTTAATGTTAATATGATAACACTATGTCAGGAGTTCATGTTAATATGATAGGAGTTAATGTTAATATGATAACACAGTGACAGGAGTTCATGTTAATCTGATAACACTATGACAGTAGTTCATGTTAATATGTTAATGTGATAACACTATGACAGGAGTTAATGCTAATATGATACGAGTTAATGTTAATATGATAACACTATGACAGGAGTTCATGTTAATATGATAACACTGTGACAGGAGTTCATGTTAATATGATAACACTATGACAGGAGTTCATGTTAATATGATAAGCCTATGAAAGGAGTTCATGTTAATATGATATCCTTATGACAGGAGTTCATGTTAATATGTTAACCCTATAGAGTTCATGTTAATATGTTAACCCTATAGAGTTCATGTTAATATGTTAATACTATGACAGGAGTTAGTGTTAATATGATAACACTATGACAGTAGTTGACGTTAATATGATAACACTATGACAGGAGTTCATGTTAATATGATAACACTAAATCAAATCAAATCAAATTGTATTTGTCACATACACATGGTTAGCAGATGTTAGTGCAAGTGTAGCGAAATGCTTGTGCTTCTAGTTCCGACAATGCAGTAATAACCAACAAGTAATCTAGCTAACAATAGTAGTTCATGTTAATATGATAACACTATGACAGGAGTTCATGGTGATATGATAACACTATGACAGGAGTTAATGCTAATATGTTAACCCTATAGAGTTAATGTTAATATGATAACACTATGATAGGAGTTCATGTAAATATGTTAACCCTATAGAGTTCATGTTAATATGTTAATATGATAACACTATGACAGAAGTTCATGTTAATATGTTAACCCTCTAGAGTTAATGTTAATATGATAACACTATGACAGGAGTTCATGTTAATATGTTAACCCTCTAGAGTTAATGTTAATATGATAACACTATGACAGGAGTTAATGTTAATATGATAACACTATGACAGGAGTTAATGTTAATATGATAACACTATGACAGGAGTTAATGTTAATATGATAACACTATGACAGGAGTTCATGTTAAAATGTTAACCCTCTAGAGTTAATGTTAATATGATAACACTATGACAGGAGTTCATGGTAATATGATAACACTATGACAGTAGTTCATGTTAATATGTTAACCCTCTAGAGTTAATGTTAATATGATAACACTATGACAGTAGTTCATGTTAGTAGGAGAACACTATGACAGGAGTTCATGGTGATATGATAACACTATGACAGGAGTTCATGTTAATATGTTAATATGATAACACTATGACAGGAGTTCATGTTAATATGATAGGAGTTAATGTTGATATGATAACACTATGACAGGAGTTAATGTTAATATGATAACACTATGACAGTAGTTCATGTTAATATGTTAACCCTCTAGAGTTAATGTTAATATGATAACACTATGACAGGAGTTAATGTTGATATGATAACACTATGACAGTAGTTCATGTTAATATGATAACACTATGACAGGAGTTAATGTTGATATGATAACACTATGACAGTAGTTCATGTTAATATGATAACACTATGACAGGAGTTCATGCTAATATGATAACACTATGACAGGAGTTCATGCTAATATGATAACACTATGACAGGAGTTCATGCTAATATGATAGGAGTTAATGTTAATATGATAAACCAATGTCAGAAGTTATTGTTAATATGATAACCCTATGACAGGAGACTGGTTCGTTGGCAGCTAGTCTGCTCACAGTTACAGCATCCTAAACCTTTCAATGTGTATGGCCATCATGCAGCTGCTGTTGCTCACCCTTTGGACTCCGTAGGGGCTGAAATAACCTTTTATGTGGAGCCATACTATATGGCTTCACATAAATTAATATATACTGAAGAAAAACATAAATGCACATGCAACAATTTCAAACATTTTACTGAGTTACAGTTCATATGAGGAAATCAGTTAATTGAAATATATGCATTAGGCCCTAATCTATGGATTTCACATGATTGGGAATACTGATATGCATCTGTTGCTCACAGATACCTTAACATAAAAGTAGGGGAGGGGATCAGAAAACCAGTCAGTATTTGGTGTGGCCACCATTTGCCTCATGCAGCAGGACACATCTCCTTTGCATAGAGTTGATCAAGCTGTTTATTGTGGCCTGTAGAATGTTGTCCCACTCCTCTTCAATGGCTGTGCGAAGTTGCTGGATATCGTATACGTCGATCCAGAGCATCCCAAACATGCTCAATGGGTGACATGTCTGGTGAGTATGCAGGCCATGGAAGAACTGGGACATTTTCAGCTTCCAGGAATTGTGTACAGATCCTTGCGACATGGGGCCGTGCATTATCATGCTGCAACGTGAGGTTATGGCGGCAGATGAATGGCACGACAATTGGCCTCAGGATCTCGTCATGGCATCTCTGTGCATTCGGATAAAATGCAATTGTGTTCGTTGTCTGTAGCTTATGCCTGCCCAAACCATAACCTCACCGCCACCATGGGGCACTCTGTTCACAACATTGACATCAGCAAACCGCTCGTCAACACAACGCCATACACTTCCATCTGCCCGGTACTGTTGAAACCGGGATTCATCCGTGAAGAGCACACTTCTCCAGCATGCCAGTGGCCATCGAAGGTGAGCATTTGCCTACTGAAGTCAGTTACAACCCCGAACTGCAGTCAGGTCAAGACCCTTGAGAGGATGACGAGCATGCAGGTGAGCTTCCACGAGACAGTTTCTGACAGTTTAAGCAGAAATTCTTTAGTTGTGCAAACCCAGTTTCATCAGCTGACCTGGTGGTTGGTCTCAGACGATCCCGCAGGTGAAGAAACCGGATGTGGAGGTCCTGGACTGGCTTGGTTACATGTGGTCAGCGGTTGTGAGGCCGGTTGGACGTACTGCTAAATGTTCTAAAACGACGTTGAAGGAAGCTTATGGTAGTGAAATTAACATTCAATTCTCTGGCAAGTTATCTGGTGGACATTCCTCCAGTCAGCATGTCAATTGCAAGCTCCCTCAAAACTTGTGACATATGTGTCACAAAACTGCACATTTTAGAGTGGCCTTTTATTGTCCCCAGCACAAGGTGCACCGGTGTAATGATCATGCTGTTTAGTCAGCTTCTTGATATGCCACACCTGTCAGGTGGATGGATTATCTTGGAGAAATGCTCACTAACGGATGTAAAAAAAACAAATTTGAGCAAATGGAACATTTCTGGGATCTTTTATTTAAACAGATGGCCCCAAACACTTTACATGGTGCATTTATATTTGTGTTCAGTGTAGATCCATCTTTTTTCATGGAGGTTATTACAGGGAGCACAGATATTGTAGGTTTCTGTTATCAAGGGAGAGGTGAGATATGGAGAGAATAGAGATGACACATGGGAACTGGTGGAGACCCGTTTCATGGTGAGCCTTGTGAGTTTGAAATTCTAATGAAAAAGCATCTGTACCTGATATGAATGGAGTTGTGATGTGTTTGTCTGTGTGGAGTTGTGGTATTTGTATGACATTCCAGCATAGCCTACACGTGTGTGGGTTTTCATTTCTGACCTGAGCCAAACTCTGGAGGGAGAGGGGGGGGGGGGGGGGGGGGTTTAGTACAAAAAAAATTAAATAGTACTAGAACATCAGCACAAGTTAGGAGTCTGGTTCATACTCCTATTTATTGTTTAGCTTGCCAGATTATTATTATTTTAAGTGGCTGGTTTTCACGAAGTTGGAGCTAGAGGTAATGAAACAATGTGGCGTATGTATGGAAGTCAATAAAAACATCGGTGGTATTCCCGTTTCTTTCATTAAAGGACAAATGCACAGCTTTTTAACATCAGATGACTTGTCTCCAGCACCAAACCAGTGTCTAACTTAAACATTCTGTTAAAGTTATACGATAAGAAAAAGTATTAAGAATTACTCCAGATGCCATCATAGAACAGGAAATTCAATAACATGTATAAACCAGCGCAATCTTCACTGCAGTTTATGACAACCCAGTACCTTGGCTGATCTCTGAATATACTGTACCTCGTGCCAGCGGCATACCACCCTGCATCCCACTGCTGACTTGCCTCTGAAACTAAGCAGGTTTGGTCCCTGGATGAGAGACCAGATGCTGCTCGAAGTGGTATTGGATGACCAATATGAGGCACTCTTTTGTAAAAAAAACAACATATCCCACAGCAGTGATTGGGAACATTGCCCATCATAGGTTGCTGTCTTTCAGATGTGATGTTAAATGGGTGTCCTTCTGACCCTCTATGGTCACTAAAGATCCCATGGCACTTATTGTAGGGGTGTTAACCCTGTTGTCCTGGCTAAATTCCCAATCTGACAATCATGGCCACCTAATCAACCCCAGCTTCCAACTGGCTCATTCCTGTAACTATTCCCTAGGTTGTTGCTCTAAATGAGAATGCGTTTTCAGTCAACTTACCTGTTAACAAAATGAACACAAACTGCAGTCAGATGATACCAATGATAAGTATTAATCCTAGATTACACACAGGTGCCGCCATTTAGGTACACCTGCATTGTAAAATATTTTGGAATCTATAGAAATGCATGTATTAATGTCTACATTCGTGTTTGACAAGTATATTATATTACAGACTCCTTAATACATATTTTTTAATTATATTATGTGAACTGAACATTTACAGAACCAGTCAAAAGTTACCTACTCATTCAAGGGGTTCTCTTTATTTCTACTATTTTCCACATTGTAGAATAATAGTGAAGACAAAACTATGAAATAACACATATGGAATCATGTCGTAAACCAAAACAGTGTTAAAGAAATAATAATTACATTTTATATTTAAGATTCTTCAAAAGTAGCCACCCTTTGCTTTGATGACATCACACTCTTGGCATTCACTCAACCAGCTTCACGAGGTAGTCCCCTGGAATACATTTCAATTAACAGGTGTGCCTTGTTAAAAGTGAATTTGTGGAATTTCTTTCCATAATGCGTTTGAGCCAATCAGTTGTGTTGTGACAAGGTAGGGGCGGAATACAGAAAATAGCCCTATTTGGTAAAAGATCAAGTCCACATTATGGCAAGAACAGCTCAAATAAGCAAAGAGAAACATCAGTCCATCATTACTTTAAGACATGCAGGTCAGTCAATCCGGAAAATTTCAAGAACTTTGAACGTTTCTCCAAGTGCAGTCGCAAAACCATCAAGCACTATGATGAAACTGGCTCTCATGAGGACCGCCACAGGAAAGGAAGACCCAGAGTTACCTCTGCTGAAGAGTTACCTCTGTTCATTAGTTACCAGCCTCAGAAATTGAAGCCCAAATAAATGCTTCACAGAGTTCAAGTAACAGACACATCAAAATCAACTGTTCAGAGGAGTGTGTGTGAATCAGGCCTTCATGTTCAAATTGCTGCGAAGAAACCACTACTAAAGGACACCAATAAAAAGAAACTTGCTTGGACCAAGAAACACAAGAAATTAACATTCGGTAGAAATCTGTCCATTGGAATTTTTTGATTCCAACCGCCGTGTCTTTTTGTGAGACGCAGTGTAGGTGAACAGATGATGATCTCTGCATGTGTGATTCCCACCGTGAAGCATGGAGGAGGTGGTGTGATGGTGTAGTGGGGCTTTGCTGGTGACAATGTCAGTGATTTATTTAGAATTCAAGGCACACTTAACCAGCATGGCTACCACAGCATTCTGCAGTGATACACCATCACATCTGGTTTGGGCTAAGTGGGACTATCAATTGTTTTTCAACAGGACAATGACCCAACACACCTCCAGGCTGTGTAAGGGCTATTTGACCAAAAAGGAGAGTGATGGAATGCTGCATCAGATGACCTGGCCTCCACGATCACCAGGCCTCAACCCAATTGAGATGGTTTGGACCGCAGATTGAGGGAAAGCAACCAACTCAGTGCTCAGCATACGTGGGACTCCTTTAAGAGTGTTGGAAAAGCATTCCAGGTGAAGCGTATTGAGAGAATGCCAAGTGTGTGCAAAGCTGTCAAGGCAAAGGGTGGCTACTTTGAAGAATCTCAAATATATAATATATTTTGATTTGTTTACAAAATGATTCAATATGTTATTTCATAGTTTTGATGTCTTCTATTATACAATGTAGAAAATAGTAAAAATAAAGAAACCCTTCAATGAGGTGTCCAAACTTGACTGGTGCTGTATATAAATATATAAACATTCTATTGAGCAGTAATGTTACTATCCTCACTACAACAAAGAAATTCTTAAATACATGTAATTTTGCCCTTGAAACATTTGAAATACTGTAGGATTCCCATTCATTCCTATGGAGGAGTACCAATATGGCAGCCGGTGGCTTCAAACCACTCATTGGCCATTTACACAGCAATCCAGGGTTTATACACATCATTGGGTGATAACCTTCCTACGTAGTTCAGCATCTACTAGCCAGCTCACCAAATGACTGCAGTGAAAGCACGAGCCCAGGAACCAGACAGGCTGTTTTGAGCAGCATTCACATCTAATTTCATCTTTAAAAACAAATCAGATTTTGCTGGAACAAATAAAAACAGTACAAGGGGCTCAGCGCTGTAAACGTGTGGAGAATCTTTAGAGGTAGAGGATAAATAACATACCCATCCCAAATGCATTTGGAGGGCGCTAAACCAAACATCTGCAACAAGGATGAGGCTCTTCATTTGGAACACTCCTCCACGTTTACATCGGGGAGGGCAAATATTGAACTTAATAAACCCGTTGAAAATGTTTTAGTGTACCATTTCACAAATATTTCTACATTTGAGTTAAACTACTGCGTTTTAGGGGAAGGCTTTACATTTCATTCACAAGGTAGATTCTTTGAAAGCTTTCCAATATGACAGCACCCTGTGTATATCAGACACTATATCATCTGGGAGGCTGGCAACCTAAATCTCAGACGATTTTAATTAAACCGATGAACCAGGGAAGTAAAATTGTCAGTGTTAAATATTCTGCAGTGCAGACTTCACTACCTTAGGGAAACATTACTTACATGTAGATGCTGGATATTTTTGAGTTGGTGCTTTTTCCAATTGCTATTTCCTGAACGCCTCAGAACACATTGGGCCTAACATTGCACTTCCTGTCTTGTCCACATGGGGGACGTCAAGACAGATCCTCAATATAAGGCAGAGCCATTGAAACCTGGGCCGAGTTCAGCAGGGCACACCGTTGAGCAGTGTTCACAGAGAAATATGTTACGTAGAACAAACACACCTCTCTGACATGTAGAAGAAGCGACCATGTCGTTTCTGTTCAGGACATTTCTATCAACAATGCTCCACAACGTTTACAACTGAACACAGAACACTACAGGAGATCTCTTTTAAAAAATTTAACTCCTCTTGATTTCAATTATGAATCACAGGAGTCATGTATTTAAAAAAATGTTTTAATATGTAACAGCTACAGGATAAAAAAACCAACTTTGTCTCGTTTAAAATAAGAATAAAGGATGTGACTTACACTTCTCTTCACACACAGACAGGCTACCATAGAATCAGTGCAAAAACATTCCCCAGGTAAAAACAACTTTAAAAAAGATTAAAACAAGAGTAAAGTGCATGTTGTTTGAGAAACAGCCCACTAATTATAGTTGTAGAAATTACAGCTGTTTTAGAAACCATAAGGGGGGGGGGCACAGACACACATACCTCCACAGACTCAGCATTCACCTGAACATACACAGACCACAAGTCCACACTAACAGATTACATAGGGTCCAACACAGCTAGTCAGTGCACACATACGACAGACAAGGGCCCAAGGGGGACAGTCTGGAACATAGTGCACATGTAGGGCCTAGGCAACCCCACACACACACACTCATAGACACCCTCGGCCTAGGGCCGAGTGTAGTGAGGTTACATGGTATTGTAGAGCACAGTGGCAGTCCGTTTCTTGTCGGTAGCCTTGCGGACCCGCCGCAGCAGGTGACTCTTCCCACTCTTCGGGGACTGGGTGTGGGTGAGCTGGGGGGAGAGGTCTGTCTCTAGCTCCTCCCCTTGATGAACAAGAAATGGAGGTGAGGAGGGAGATGGGGGATCACTCCATGCAATCTGGGAGCCCCTATCAGTCCTGTCTGGGTCCAGTGGGTACACCCCCTTTAGGGGGGCCCTGGGGGTGGTGGGGGGGTTCCAGGACAACACCCGCTGCTTTTTGGAGACATCTTCTAAGCTGGGGTGATGGTGAGAGCGGGGGTGAGGGGTGGGCACCAATGGGAGTCCATGAGGGCTGGCAGTGGTGGGCCGTAGGTCCCAGTCACTCAGGTCGTTGGCTGACAGCTCCAGGCAGTCCAGCTTGGCTAGCGAGGCTGAGCGCTTCATCAAGGAGGGGGGCGTGAGGCCCGCCTGGCGGATCCGCACCTCGATCTCCATGGCCCTATGCCACAAGGGCATCTCCCTGTGATGCAGGCCCTGGAGCGGATGCTGCCCCTGACCAGGTCTCTCTCCAGCCCCCAGTCCCAGCCCCCCTGCCTCATACAAGAAGGCCTGCAGCTCCCTCAGAGTCTCCTGGATCTTCTCCAGCTCCTCACTGCTGCGTGCCAGGGCCAGCTTTCCGTGGTGGGGTGGGGTAGGAGAGGGGCGATCCGTGTCTGAGTCCAGGGCCGTCACCCCCTCCAGCCACAGCAGTGCAGGGGAGGCCCGGAGCTGGGCCCTAGATGGCTCCAGAGACGGGCACACGATGATTGGGATTGGCTTAGGGGTGTTGCAGGCGTCTGGGTAGTGAGAGAAGGAAGGCTCTGGGGCAACGTCCATGTCTAAGACGACAAACCCTCCCTCCTCTGTTCCTCTGGTAAATTCTCTGTCTCCTTTGGGCTCTGCAGACACAGTGAAAGCCTCGTTCAGTATTCTTCCTTGTTCAGGAGCAGGGGGGAAGTCAGTGGTAGGAGCGAGGAGGGGTGGGCAGTCCGTGCTTGTCGTTTGGAGAGGAGAGGGTGTGGGGTGAAACTCTGCACTGGGGGAGTGGAGAGGGGAGCGTTGGGTAGACGTGTTGCTGAGAGTTAAGTCCAGCTCCTGCCTCAGCCTCTGCTCCAGCTGTTTGGTTGCCCTGCGCACCGAGCCAGCCGGCCAATCCGAGGGAGGCGTGGAGGGGGATTGTGGGTAGGAGGAGGGCGAGGTCAGTGGTGCCACCTCGTCCTGGTCATCTGGGCACAGCTGCTGGGGGCTGCGGGGAGCCGGCTGAGCGGAGGAGAGGGGCGTCGCTGCCGGAGGGTGGGATATGGACTCTATCTCTGTGACGATATGGCGGACTGACACGCCGTTGTCGTGATGGGGAGGCGGCGAGGCTTTGGCGTGACTGGATCGGTCGCTACAGTCCTCCGTATGGGGCGAACTCTGAGATGGAGACGGAACAGAGAGAATGGTTTGAATGTCTGCTTTAAATGATACCTAAGCACAGTTACCTTTGTATTAATGCTGGAGCATCACTAAAAGCTTCTAAAAGACATTTTACAGAAAGAAAAGAACACCACCATCACAAAGTCTGTAGACAACAGCTGTCTCAGACTGCTGATCTAGGATCAGCTCCTCCTGTCAATATAATCTTATTCGTTGTGATCTCAAAGGCAAAACTGATGCCAAATCAGCCCTCCTAGTCTGAGATGCTTGATATATAGGGCCCCTGATGTTACATATTAGCAATGTATTAGCAATGGAAACTGATCATAAATGTAACGGTACTTTCAATAGGTGGCAGTATTGTACAAACCATCCCCAAAGACATCCTTGTGTTGCCCCCTCCCTATCCAATGGATTTGATCATAATCCATTCGATTGACTGCCTCCATTGAGTACTGTAATCTTGTTAATCACTCAGTAACTCTCAGCAGGGCTGTGGAGCCCTGAAGACCATAGACAGGAGGCTGGCGTTCATCATTCGAAGTAATTTCAATGTATAAAAAAAAAACACCAAAAAACATGGCCACCTCACCTTTCCCTGTTCCTCTTCCTCTGTGACTGGCAGTGCTCCAGCAGGGTTCTCGGGGGACAGCAGCTGCAGCTCCTGGCTGGGGCACCGCGGCTGAGGCGTCCGCTGAGACATCTGCTCCGAAAGAATCCGAGTCCTTCCGTCTTGGGACAGGCCCAGGAATTTCTCCCGGGCGCTGAAGAAGTCAATGCTGTCTGTGCTGAGGTTGGAGGACGCGGTAACACATGTGGTGTCAACAGGGTTAGCGAGGACAGTATCTTTGTCACCGCCACCACTGGGGTTGTTGTTGTCATCATTGGCGTAGGGTCCTAAAGACAGTGGCGTTGTTGCGGTGAGTGGGCTCACGGCCATGGGGATCCCTGGGGACACCATAATGACACTTTCCCCCCTCTCGCTCAGCGGGTCTGACAGGGAGTATCCCAGGGTGTCCGAGTCGTCGCTGGACTCCAGGGTGGCCTGAGATACGACTTCTGAGCTGCTGAGGTCAGGCAGATCCAGGGTCAGCGCTACACTCTGGTCTTTCTGTTTAGGCACAGGACTGGACAGCTGTGTGCTCAAACCTAGATGGTGGGATTTGGCCAGTGGCTGGGGGAAGAGAGAAGGAGGGAGGATATGCAGTGAGGGGGGAGGATGGGGGACGGCGGTGATTGGCACTGTCACGGCCACCACCGCCAGAGCAGAGTTGTCCATTCTTTCCTCCGGCACCACCGTAGCCGCCCGCGGAGCAGGCAGCGGCGGGAGGAAGGGGTCCTGGCGGGGTCCCCGCCCTCGAGAAGACCGGTTCTCCCGGGAGTCACACAGACCGTTGGATGCTGACGGGCCAGGGGAGTGTGAGTGTGAGCGAGTGAGTCGGACGGGCTCCGACTGGGTGTCTGAGATGTGGGAGCCCTTGGCCTTGTTGTTAGGGTCATTGGCGGCGCCAAGCGCCTGGAGCAGGAAGCGTTGCAGGGATGGGGTGGGGCCGTTGTTGTTGTGGGGGTCCGAGTGGCCCAAGGTGTGGCTGTGAGGGCGCGTCTTACACAGCAGAGACTCGTGGCGTTCTGAGAGGTCGCTGTCCGAGTGGGAGCGCCACAACTTGTTGTGCCTCTGCTTACTGCAGAGAAAGAGAAAGGAGGAGGAAAAGAACAAACTGTCAATTCTCTTCATTCCATCATTTACACTGGAAAAGAGGTCACTGCAGAGCCAGTCGTCTGTGTGGCCCAGGATGTGAGAGCTGTGTGTGTGTGTCTGTCTACCTGGCCAGCAAGATACCCTGGTACTCCTCCAGCTGCTTCATGAAGGAGGGGTTGGGCTTGGTGACGCCGCGACGCTCCTTGACGTAGTCGAAGGCCCTCCCCAGGTCCCAGCCGTACTCCTTCATGGCGTAAGCGATCACCGTGGAGGCCGAGCGACTCACACCCATCTTACAGTGGACCAGGCACTTAGCCCCTGCTTTCCTAATAGGGGAACACAGAGCACGGGTTAGAGGAGAGGGAGTGAAGAGGACAAGCTGATGACATACAGTGCATTCAGTAAGTATTCAGACCCCTTCCCCACATTTTTGTTATGTTACAGGCTTGTACTAAAATGGATTCAATTATTTTTTCTCCTCAATCTTCACACAATACCACATAATAAAAAATAGGTGTAGAAAAAGAATCTCTTATATAAAATATAACATTTACATAAGTATTCAGACCCTTTACTCAGTGCTTTGTTGAAGCACCTTTGGCAGCGATTACATCCTTGAGTCTTCTTGGGTATGATGCTACAGTACAAGCTTGGCACACCTGTGTTTGGGGAGTTTCTCCCATTCTTCTCTGCAGATCCTCTCAAGCTCTGTCAGGTTGGATGGGGAGCGTTGCTGTTCAGCTATTTTCAGGACTCTCCAGAGATCTTCGATTGAGTTCAAGTCTGGACCACTCAAGGACATTCCCTCCTGCGTTATCTTGGCTGTGTGCTTAAGGTTGTTGTCCTGTTGGAAGGTGAACCTTTGCCCCAGTCTGAGGTCCTGAGCAGGTTTGTTCCGTTCATCTTTCCCTCAATCCTGACTAGTCTCCCAATTCTCTCTCGGAGCTTTACGGACAATTCCTTCAAACACATGGCTTGGTTTTTGCTCTGAGACAGGTGTGTAGAGACAGGTGTGTACCTTTCCAAATCATGTCCAATCAATTGAATTTACCACAGGTGGACTCCAATGAAGTTGTAGAAACATCAAAGATAATCAATGGCGACAGGATGCACCTGAGCTCAATTTCGAGTCTCACAGTAAAGGCGCTTTGTCATTATGGGGTAGTGTGTGTAGATTGATGAGGATTTTATTTATTTAATCCATTTTAGAATAAGGCTGTAACGTTTCAAAATGTTGAAAAGGGGAAGGGGTCTGAATACTTTCCGAATGCACTGTACAGTATTGTATCTTGATATAGTGTCTCATGGTTATGGTATAGAGCCTTCAAACTCAACTCTGGACCTAGAAGCCAGTTCTACTGCTTGTTTTCATTGTTCCCCTCTAATCAGGGACTGATTTAGACCTGGGACACCAGGTGGGTGCAATTAATTCTCAGGTAGAACAGTAAACCAGCTGTCTCCAGACTTCGCAGGGTTAGAGTTGAATACCCCTGGTAAAGACCATTCACATTGCTAAAAAGAACAATGCTATAATCAAATATGCAAAAAATGAAATTTTAATATAAACATTCTCAAAATTAAAGCGAATCCTCTTAAAACCTAATCAATAATACTACATTTTCTTTGACAGATGGCTTTCTAGAGACTCCAGGACACCGAATAGAGTGCATCATATCAGAGCTCTTACTTGGCCTTGGTGATGAACTTGTAGGTGTCATTCCAGTACTCCAGCAGGTTGGTGGCCTCCTCGTCGTACACGCGGATGTTGTGGTACTCAAACATGCCCGGGAAGAAGTTGTCGATCTCCCGCGTCACGTTGAGGATGTACCTCACACTGAAGGAGTGAAACGGAGAACATTACTCGTTGGAACTTCTACTCAGTATTGAAACTGTGCTGCAACTGTCACAGTAACCAACAGTCTGACATTGATGATAGACAAGTCAGAATGGTCTCTTACCCGCTGGTCTGCAGCTCCTCCAAGTTTGAAGCGTTCCACTCAGAGCCCTGGATACAGAAACAGAATTAAGTCCAAACTCGACAGATAATCTTAGAGATATCAGCAGACAAACAGGCAGAAAAAGGTACAAAAAGAGGAAGACGACTTAAAAGTAGTGCACTATACAGGCAATAGGGTGCCACAGTCCTTGACCGTGTACTTACCAGGTAAACATGGTCAAAGATCTCTGTGGGGCTGTCCATCTGACCCAGGATGACGATCATCTCGTTGTCAATAAACTCCTTGAACTCCCGAAGGTTGCACACCATCTGCATCTCCAGCTCTGTGCGAATCTGATGAGGAACCAGTAGAGAACCCGTTAGAACCCGTACATAACCTGTTCGAACCAGAACCGGTAGTGTGCGTGCGTCGACGCCTGTAACCCACCTCTTTGGAGGTGACATTCTCCAGGTCTTTCTGCATCATGATCTCGCGGAGGCGAGTCTTGATCAACCTCTCCGTGCGCTCCCTCTCTGTGGGCCTGTGGACACACAAAACACACCCTCAGTACACACACACCTCTCAGTCCACCTCGGAGGGTTACGGGGGCTCAATTTACCTCTCACCCAAAACAGCTTGACACACCACACTAAATAGGACTTAGAGGAACTCACTAAAGCCACTTCGTGCCCCAGGTTCTCCACATCATACAAAACCACAGAGCTCAGTCCACATTTGTTCTTGTTATAACGAGTCCCTGCCCTCCCTTCTCTAACTGCATTTGAGGACACATTTAGCCACTTGCGCAGCACTAAGGGAAACATGCCCTGATTAGGTCCCATGAGACCCTGCTTCTGTTCTCCCCCCTCCCTCAGTCCCCACCCCCCCCAATCACTCGCTCACTCCCTCTATCCTCGTCTGTTCCCCCTCGCGATCTCTCGCTCCTGCTCCTACCAAATCACCTCTCGTCACAATTCACACCGTAATGTAGGCCAGTGGCTATGCTCCCACAACAGTCAACATTGTGCAGCAGCAGCAACAGGTGTGTTGGGCTTTTGTGTCCCAGTCTGATGACCCGTCACGCTTATTATTATTATGACACGTCCTTATTGGAACATCGGAAAGAGCTTGTTTATAGAAACAAAGACTTGATTGAACTCTTGAGGAAAGGGTTTGGGGACTTGGGACACTTGAAACTTGTTGCACATTCCAGGACGAGACAGAGCTATCGCCGGGGTTGGGTTACTGGTTCTGCCAAGAGACCCTGACCACTTTGAATAACACACACACACGCCAATGAACTCAAGGGTAGGGATAAATTTAATTTTAACTCAGTCAATTCAAGAAGTAAACTCGGAATTGGAATCCATTGGAATTTCAGTTGACCACCTGAATTGAAATCGACCCCAACACACTACAGTCATAAGCGATACACTGTATGCAATTTCACACATTCACGCTATACATGCATATACCAAATCTGGGTAAAATCAGAGTATGGCCTCAATACTGAATAGAAGGAATGTGCAATGAGCGAGGGCAAATAATATGATGTCTGATTGTCATCGACAGGGATCTTAGCTTCGGCAGTGACCCCAACAGGATTTAATAACAACACTAGCATAGTCTGCCTTTAAGTGTGTGTGCACAGTACTCAAGCCTAACCAGGGTGTGTGTGTGTGTGCAGTATGTGTGTGTGCACGTCTTTCCACTGTGCCTGCATGGCGCGCCTTAACGCTCGCTGGGACGTTTGATGTCACTGCGGAGGCTTAGGGAGAGGCTTTACTCTCCTCATCTCTCCAGGAAAATACCTTTAAACCGCTTTGGGTTTGACCTCTTTCCCCTGCCTCGGTGGCACTCAGTCCATTCCTCTCCTTAAAACATCTCCCAGCATGTCAAGTGGTATTATCTCTACTCAATTACTCATCCGTCACCCCTCCATCCTCCCCTTCGTTCCAACTGCCCACCTGCTTCTGTCTATCCGTCCGCTCGTCTACCCATCTGTCTAGCTACTTTTTCCAAATGCAGAAATAAAGCGGTCACGGAGAGAGGGCTATTTTAGACGCTGCTGGCACGCAAGCCGAGTTCCGGCGTTACAGAAAGGCCCCCCTAAACGAGCAGGCACACGTGACCGCGACTGGGTGGGGAATTTCCCCGGTTAATACAACCTGAAACCCAGAGCTGCATCCTCCTGCTACAGCAGATTGCTGATACCTCGGTCATAACCAGGTAATGCTGAGAGCTTTGAGGGGTCTGACCTCTGGTCTCTAAGGCAAAGGTTGCAGGGGTCCTAGAAGGTCTGCCTGAAGCTGGGAGTCGTGGCAACAAGGGAATCAGATGGCACTGCACTCGTAATTGGGCAATGTTGTTTTCATTGGGAGATAAGTTGGTGTGAGTCCAGCTGACCTAACCCCCACAAGACCTCACCACAGTTGCTTAATATGTGTGTGTGTGTGTGTGTCTGACTGAGTGGTACACTCACACGTCGGTGAAGAGGACGGGCGAGTCGGCGCGGTGGGACTGGACGTCCTGCATGGCGTTCCACTCGTTGATGCAGACCTGGTCAGAGGAGACCTGGCTCTGATAGTAGCTGACCCAGGTCAGGAACAGGCTGCCGGGGTAGTAGTTGTGACAGCGGGCCACCTCGCACGCCTTGTGGAGCGACTGCAGGGCGGACCTGGGGGGGGAACAGGGGGAGGTGGAGAGGTAAGAAGAGGGGGAAAAAGCATGATAACAGGATAAACAACGTAAAACAGGGGACAAGTATAGAGGAAGAGGGGGGGGGGGTCCAAAGTCTGAGGAACAGAGACGGCGATGACAGGGGGAGCGCTCACCACATGGCCTGGACAGAGACCGGTTTGAAGACATGGACCCTGTTGACCGTGGACACACTGAAGCCCCTACAGAGACACAGACAGGTTATGTGACAGTCCCACTGGGCAAAAGAACGACAGTAAACGCAAGGAGGAGGAAACAGGTGTCGTATCGCTCTTCTTACCCGTCTCCGTCCAAGTGGATCAGTGTGTCGCTCCACAGGGGTAGAACCAGCCCCATTGTGCATGAGCTGCAGGAGGAGAACGCTGTTAAAGACGTGACACACACACACCTCCAAAAGATGTGGGTCTCTAACACACACTGCATGCAGTAGTACTAACTACGAACCTGTCTGAGGAGCCAAAGTCCATGCCCAGCACCACACTCTCCTCCGTGTCCTGTCTCCCATTGGTGGACACCACCACCATGTAGCGCGTGCACTGAGGCTGAGCGTACGCGCTCTCCAAGCGCACAGCCTTATGGGACGACGGGAGAGGGAGAGAAAAGGAGGGATGAGGTCAAACTCTCTGCATTTTGGAAGTATTCGTCAGAATAGTCCCCAGACTCATTTGTCTGCCATGTGAATGAAACGTCATGAATTTGACATTTGCGCTTCACGTATGAGAGCGCGGCGCCGAGCGTGCGAGATGACGTACCAGGCGGATGTTGTCTTCTGGCCGCAGCACGGTGAACATGGTCTGCAGGTGCAGCTGGAGGTCACCTGAGGGAGGAGAGAGAGCGAGCATCAGTCCACGAGCAGCGTCGTACACCCTGCATGCCATCTGCGCCTACACAATCCTCCTCTGGGTGAAGTCAGTCCACATTATACAGGCATACAAAACAGTGTCTGATTAAAACGAAGCAAGAAACTTTAAAAAAATAAAACATTTAAACACAGCTCGGGGAAACATTTACATTCGAAAGCAGCCGAAAAACACAAAGTGTCCTTCACAATTACTACTACAAGGGCCAAAAGGACATTCGTCATTGAAAATAAGAGAAGAAAAAAAACATTAGGGCTGGTACATACGACTAACAGAGTTGGGAAAAACCTCCTAGCAAACCCAGCGGAGCAGAGAGTTACAACAATTATCTCTGCCCTTGAGCACGAGGACACTCGTATGGAAAAACACTCGCCTAAATAGCAACTCTATGGCAAGGCAACGTGCAGTCAGTGGACCACCGGTGTCATATTGTAACAGCTATGGGGTCAATTGAACTGGACAGCTCTGCTCTGGTGACTTACACAACAGCACAAGGGTTTGTTCCCTCAACACTGCAGAATGCCTGCTGCATTCCAACGATAAGCAGCACTATGGTTAGGCCTCATGTTGGGGCTGTATCAGTTTCCCATGAGTCTGTGTTGAGTTTTGGGGCGCGTTCAGCAGGACACATCGTTGTGGAACATTCAGATAGAAATAGCCTATGTTATAAAGAGCTGAACAGACAGGCATCACTGACATGTAAAGTAAGGAATCGCGTTGGCCGTATGTGTGGCATTTCTATCATGAACGTTCCACAACGTTTGCCTAATGAACTCACCCCTGTCCTATGGTTGTGTTTGTCTGTTGGTTTATTGTCAGTCCGTCCGACAGTGGGAGGGCATACCTGTGTGTTTGTTCTGCCGCTGGCTGGTGCCGGGCGCCGAGGAAGGGGAGGAGCCATTTCCCCGAGGCAGGAAGACGGCGGCGCCCTTCACAGTCAGGAAGCTGTCGCTGATGCTGATTGGAGAGAGAAAACAGGGTCACAGAGGGGCCAGAGAATGAGGCTAACAGAATGTTCCGGGCTAGAGGTTCACACACACACAGAGCTTCATTCTTCACAAGTCAGTCTGAAGAGCAACAACAACAACAACAACAACGTGGTCCAGGCGCTAGCTACAACCCGGTGTAACTACATGTAATAAACAGACAGAGCCACGTGCACTCCAGCACAGAACACAATGTTCCCCTCTGGCCAGGCCACATCCCCTTAACAGCTGGGGGCTGAGGGTCAGTTAGAGCCCCCCTCTGCACAACTGGCTCAGATGGAACTCCCGCTGTGGGAGTTCATGTGCGGGATCACTCCTCTGTGGTACCACATAATCACGTTAACTATAGTACACAGCACACCATCACCACACTAGAACAAGAGGAGAGGTCACGCGATCTACAGGGGTTACTAGCTGATGGAGATGGTGTGTGTGTACAGACACGAGTGTGTAGCTTACATCTCCACAGCACAAAACATATTCTCACATGGTGGCACACTGACCTTAACTCATATCAGAGGGCGAGGAGACCTACTGAAGACTGTCAGGTGACTGATACATTGACCCCATACAGGCCTAGGCTACCATTGACCCCATACAGGCCTAGGTTACCATTGACCCCATACAGGCCTAGGCTACCATTGACCCCATACAGGCCTAGGCTACCATTGACCCCATACAGGCCTAGGCTACCATTGACCCCACACAGGCCTAGGCTACCATTGACCCCATACAGGCCTAGGCTACCATTGACCCCACACAGGCCTAGGCTACCATTGACCCCACACAGGCCTAGGCTACCATTGTGCCTTATTGACCCCCATGTGAAGTGTGTCTTGATTGTGAGCTGCTACTATGCTAAGCCCTACGAAATGATCCATACAGCCAGCCTCATCTTGCGTGGATGATTGGGAGGCATAGAGTCAGTACCGTCCGTCGGTCTTTGTCCTCCCTCACAGACAGACACAGGATGGGGAAATGAGCAACGATGAGACGAATAGCAGAAGAATGGGGGTGGCGTGGCAGAGAGAGGCTGTGCAATCTGAGGAGGACACGCCTTGACCACAAATAGAAAGAAAACAAAGAGAATAAAATAAAACTTGGCCCGGGTTGAGCTCACTTCCCATCCTGACCCATTCACCCCTGACCCAGCAGTTTCCTCATACTTCACCATCTCTCACGCGGCCTTCACACCGCTATGTTTCACACAAACTTTTCTCCCCACCTGTACAGCTGTATCTAACCATGTCTGAACCACGGGGTGTAGCACATGCAAGCCCGGGGCAGGAAAGAGGAGCAGAGCCGTATCTCGCGTGGTGTGTACAGTGCGTGCGTTTGTGTGCACGCGACAGAGTTAGAAGGCAAGAGAGGGGGTTAAGCATTCACCTTGTGTTTTCCACTACGGGACACCTGAAAACGATGAGTAGCCTATCAGAATCAGACAGACAGCACCACAGGCAGCAGCGGCAGACAGGACAGAGCTCCAGCAGGAAGCGGCACAATGTCAAGTGTAATACAACACTGACCCCTCAGCGAAGAGCTTTGCACCTCCCGCCGGCGTAGGAATCCAAAACTAGGTAGCCAGACATACATCACTGTCAAGTGGATCTTTACTGTTGCTACAAAATACATTTGTTCTTTAAAATTACTACAAATAAAATAACTCAAATTAAATGACTATACAATGACTAGACTGCCTTGATCAGCCACTGTAATTCACATTCAAATGAAGCACGGGAAATGGATCTTTACTGTGTAAGATAAACCCAACAGTCGGATCAGTAGACAAAAAGGGGGCATTGTTGTCCACTAACTATCTAGAACACTCCGTGTAACTGGTTCCAATGTGAAATATTATCCACACCTCAACTGATGAGGCTACGGCTGATCATTTCCCCAATGTAGTTAGAAACTCATACACGGTCCGTCGTAAATATTTCAGAACTATTCTGACTATGCTAGAGTGTTCTGAATCACCACTATGCCTGCGTGTCCCAAACGGCACCCCAATCCTGAAATAGTGCACTACTTTTGACCAGAGCCCTATGGGTTCAGCCCCTAACAGTGGAAATAATGAGTGTGGCTGTATGATGGTAGAAAGAGAGCCACTCTAGACTAGAGCAGCTTTGGCCCCGATTCATGTCTACGGGTAGCAGGAGCGGGCATTGAGGCAGAGGGCAACACTCATCTTTCAGCATGCAGCACAGGGCAGTACTTGTTAGGGCACAGACACAAATCACCACTATGTGAGAGGCCCTTCTCTGATAGCCTAGCACCCCACTCTCCTCCTACGCCCAGAAAGACATATGTGTGTGTGTGTGTGTGTGTGTGTGTGTGTGTGTGACTGACATCCCCCCCCCCCTCCCCCCTCCCCTCCCATATTAGTCCCACTAACTAGGAGAGAGATAAATATAGGCCCAGGCTGCAGAGGCCTGGCTGCCATGGCCAGCGCTGCTCAAGGCTTTATGAGTTCAGGCCAGAAAGATAGGGGCTGTGGTGGTGCGAGTGTGAGAGAGAGTGTGAGAGAGAGTGAGGGGTGGATAGAGGGGCTGCATTCTAGCACTTCCACAGGTACAGATTAGGCAATGAGAGACAGGTGCCCGCACTCACTCATACAGAGATGTGAATTAGCGAGCTGTTTTTAAAATACAGAGCAAGAGTAGCCTAACGGACGAGGGGAGATAATTATGCCAGAGACCCTGAGAGAGAAGCAGACAGGGAAAGAGACAAAAAAAGCAAGACTAAAGAAGCTGACTCAACCGGAGTGTGTTTCTAGGGCTGGATTGAAGTCTAGAGTCCCAGTTTCCTAGTAAGTGCCGTCGGGCGTGGGACTAATTCCAGTAAACAGACCTAGCTTCCTCATAGGGCTGCATCGCAGGGACAGAGGTATTCAAGTTAAAGGCCCCAGGACTATTCTGAGAGTAGGAAATCACTCATCTACCACCACACCTACATCAAACTCCAATCCACTGGAATGAAGGTGGGGTCCCATCAGCGCTGAGACATTAAAAAGCAGCCTGTGTGCAAATCAAAGAGTGCATCCCAAATGGCACCCTATTCCCAACTAGGGGTGTGAACAGTTAAAAACATTGGGATCATTACCATTTACAAAGAAACCCAAACCGAAAAAAACAGTGCATTTATCACTAACAAAGCTCATTCATTATCAAAGGTTTATTATTATTATTATTATTATTATTATTATTATTATTATTATTATATAATATATATATATATATTTTTTTACAAATACCTAACGCAACAATGATGTAATGTTACTAGGAGGAGAAAGGCATCTTTCAAATGACTTCCCATGGTTATAAAGCACTCTGCACGTCGTCGTTAACAGTTGGAAGCGTGGCAGAGAGTGAGACAGGGAAGTAACAGCAGCGAAGTTCTGTATGGCTTTACTTTGATAAATGTTAAATGAAAAAGGCGGTTAAATAAACACAGCGGAATTGCGCTACAGTGGCAGTGCGGGTGCCATGCTTAACCATCTGGAAAGGAGGCACCGCGAGACCCCAACCCGTTTCTGGCGAGAAAAATCAGTGCTGATTACAGAAATGATTTCAGTTGATACGTAGACATGGTCAACGGTAGAGGATGTCCTCTTCACTGGCCTGATAGCATATCTAGAACAAAGACTACAAGAAGCCATGTCGAAGAACCCCGACTGCCTGGATGGAGAACTTTTACAATGCAAGTATAAAGCACAAGCATACGTCACTGCAACGAGCCACCACATCGATGAGAAGTGGGACATGGAGTCCCATGTGCTGACAACTGAGAAAATAGAGGGATATGGCAGAGAAGGTAAAACGGCATAAACTACCAGCAGTAAGGTGCACACCATCTGGTAAGTAGCCAGGATTGTGGTAAATTGAACTGCACTGCCCCCTAGAGGTTACACACAGGATCCTATCTGAATTGTGAATCCACGGCATTAAATTTTTTTTCTTATTGTTTAAAACTATAGAATATTGCAGTTTAAACGTTCAAAACACTTGTCACATCCCCATTCCCTACATAGTGCTACTAGTAGCATCGTCATGGTAATGTCTCACTAGACTGCTGCTGAACCAGACATGTAAAACATCTAATTAACATCAATGTCTCCTGTTCTGTTTAGTGTTGTTCCTATATTATGGACCACTAACTAATGACACAATCACACCTTAAATCTGGCTTCCCTGTATGGCTGCCAATCTTTACACCCCCCCTTAAATCTGGCTTCCCTGTATGGCTGCCAATCTTTACACACCCCCTTAAATCTGGCCTCCCTGTATGGCTGCCAATCTTTGCACACCCCCTTAAAATCGTTCAGATTTCAGGTTTCCAGCAAGTATCCAAACACTGTAAACCTACAATTAGCCCAGCCCATTGTTAAACATTAAAGTCTTGCTGACACACAGGCATTCCTCTGGCTATTTATAGAACGGTTAGACACTAACAAAATCAGTTTGTAAATCAAAACCCATTGATTTTCTGGATTGTTTGGTTTGACAGAGATATCGAGAAAAGGAAACCATGACGCCATCATATAGCCTATAGGTGGTGGTTTACCTACCCCGACAAGGCTAAGAGAAAACATCCTAAAACCCGGCCAAAGTTTTCCTCCAAAACACGGAAGTTAGCTTTCTTACATCTGGTGCCATTTATGGCGTACAAGTGCCTATGCGGGACAGTGAGAGTGTACAGTACTTGTGTTTCAAATGAAGACAAACAAAGTCTAGGCTCTTCAAATGACTAACTAGTCCAGACCATATAACAACGATGACAGCCCTCGTCATACACACAAGTGAACTAGTGAGTGAGGAAATAAACTCAGCAAAAAAAGAAACACCCCCTTTTCAGGACCCTGTCTTTCAAAGATAATTTGTAAAAATCCAAATAACTTCACAGATCTTCATTGTAAAGGGTTTAAACAATGTTTATTCAATGAACTATAAACAATTAATGAACATGCACCTGTGGAACGGTCATTAAGACACTAACAGCTTACAGACGATAGGCAATTAAGGTCACAGTTATGAAAACTTAGGACACTAAAGAGGCCTTTCTACAGACTCTGAATAACACCAAAAGAAAGATGCCCAGGGTCCTTGCTCATCTGCTTTAACATGCCTTAGGCATGCTGCAAGGAGGCACGAGGACTGCAGATGTGACCAGGGCAATAAATTGCAAAGCCCGTACTGTGAGATGCCTAAGACAGCGCTACAGGGAGACAGGACGGACAGCTGATCATCCTCGCAGTGGCAGACCACGTGTAACAACACCTGCACAGGATCGGTACAACACACCTGCGGGAAAGGTACAGGATGGCAACAACTGCCCAAGTTACACCAGGAACGCACAATCCCTCCACCAACGTCGCCTATGGGCACAAACCCACCGTCGCTGTACCAGACAGGATGGGCAAAAAGTGCTCGACTGACGAGTCGCGGTTTTGTCTCACCAGAGGGGATAGTCGGATTTGTGTTTATCGTTCGAAGGAATGAGAGTTACACCGAGGTCTGTACTCTGGAGCAGGATCGATTTGGAGATGGAGGGTCCGTCATGGTCTGGGGCGGTGTGTCACAGCATCATCGGACTGAGCTGGAGGTCTTTGCAGGCAATCTCATAGTTGTACGTTACAGGGAAGACATCCTCCTCCCTCATGTGGTACCCTTCCTGGAGGCTCATCCTGACATGACCCTCCAGTATGACAAAGCCACCAGCCATACTGCTCGTTCTGTACATGATTTCCTGCAAGACAGGAATGTCAGTGTTCTGCCATGGCCAGCAAAGAGGCCGGATCTTAATCCCATTAAGCATGTCTGGGACCTGTTGGATCGGAGGGTGAGGGGCAGGGCCATTCACCCCCAGAAATGTCCGGGAACTTGCAGGTGCCTTGGTGGAAGAGTGGGGTAACATCTCACAGCAAGAACTGGCACATCTGGTTCAGTCCATGAGGAGGAGATGCACTGCAGTACTTAATGCAGCTGGTGGCCACACCAGATACTGACTGTTACTTTTGATTTTGACCCCCCTTTGTTCAGGGACACATTACTCCTTTTCTGTTAGTCACATGTCTGTGGAACTTGCTCAGTTTATGTCGCAGTTGTTGAATCTTGTTATGTCCATACAAATATTTACACATGTTAAGTTTGCTGAAAATAAAAACGCAGTTGACAGTAAGAGGACGTGTTTTTTGTTGCTGAGTTTACAAAGCACCCACGCTACAGATAAGGCCCGCACTATCAGCAATGACATCTAATATCCCCCATAAACAAATAAGTCGTACTACTACCCATGTAGCGATGGAAACCAGTGCAGAGTTAGTAAATGGACAGCTGACAACACATTTGCATGTCTTCGTTCAGCACTCGTCAGAGCAAATGGTCAATCAATGCAAAACTCAGTCAGGAGCAACATCCGGGTTGCGTAACATCCAACATGGCCTAGACAGCCAGTCATTGTCACAGGGGAATGTGCTAAAAAATAAATTTAAAAAAGAAGTTAATTGCAGCTTTGATGGTGCGGTATTTTGCAACACAGATATGGCCTTTTTGATTCAAGCATATCACATTGGTTCGTCCAAAACACTGATCAAGTCTGTATTGATGAACTGCTACTGCCCTGAAACACACTGTAGATCTAGACTAAAACTCTGGAGCAAGGGTGTCTAGGCTAGTTCCAACATAGACACTTAACAGCACACTGTATAAAAACGTCAATTAATCTGATGGACTTCCTACACAACAAATACAACCCACTACCCACCCTTCACCCTACCTACCCTTCATCAGGTAGGCCATTTATCTGTATTCAAAGCACTCCACTTAACGGGTGAGTTCTAATCAGTCCTGTATTATGTTCACACCTGTTCTACATGGCAGCTATCAAATCATTCTCTGGCCGGCCACCTGGATCTGATGACTGGTCTCACACTGTATAAAAACAGAGGAACAAGTATGAACACCTCAGCCAATCAGCCCAGTTGGAATGGCTGAAAGCTTCAGAACAAAAAGCTTCAACTCAAAAACTCAGATAGATGGATGGGCTATAGAATATTCTCAGGACACATAATACAACAAATCAGCCAAAACATAATTGATAAGATATAAATATATATTGTATATATTTAAGCAGCACACAAAAAAAAATCAAAATGCCTGCCATACACCTGGGGAATCCAGTTTAGGGGCTTAGAGGACACAGAGGAAAGCCATACACCTGGGGAATCCAGTTTAGGGGCTTAGAGGACACAGAGGAAAGCCATACACCTGGGGAAGCCAGTTTAGGGGCTTAGAGGACACAGAGGAAAGCCATACACCTGGGGAATCCAGTTTAGGGGCTTAGAGGACACAGAGGAAAGCCATACACCTGGGGAAGCCAGTTTAGGGGCTTAGAGGAAAGCCATACACCTGGGGAAGCCAGTTTAGGGGACACAGAGGAAAGCCATACACCTGGGGAAGCCAGTTTAGGGGCTTAGAGGACACAGAGGAAAGCCATACACCTGGGGAAGCCAGTTTAGGGGCTTAGAGGACACAGGAAAGCCATACACCTGGGGAAGCCAGTTTAGGGGCTTAGAGGACACAGGAAAGCAATACACCTGGGGAAGCCAGTTTAGGGGCTTAGAGGACACAGAGGAAAGCCATACACCTGGGGAAGCCAGTTTAGGGGCTTAGAGGACACAGGAAAGCCATACACCTGGGGAAGCCAGTTTAGGGGCTTAGAGGACACAGGAAAGCCATATACCTGGGGAAGCCAGTTTAGGGGCTTAGAGGACACAGAGGAAAGCCATACAGCTGGGGAAGCCAGTTTAGGGGCTTAGAGGACACAGAGGAAAGCCATACACCTGGGGAAGCCAGTTTAGGGGCTTAGAGGACACAGAGGAAAGCCATACACCTGGGGAAGCCAGTTTAGGGGCTTAGAGGACACAGAGGAAAGCCATACACCTGGGGAATCCAGTTTAGGGGCTTAGAGGACACAGAGGAAAGCCATACACCTGGGGAATCCAGTTTAGGGGCTTAGAGGACACAGAGGAAAGCCATACACCTGGGGAAGCCAGTTTAGGGGCTTAGAGGACACAGAGGAAAGCCATACACCTGGGGAATCCAGTTTAGGGGCTTAGAGGACACAGAGGAAAGCCATACACCTGGGGAAGCCAGTTTAGGGGCTTAGAGGAAAGCCATACACCTGGGGAAGCCAGTTTAGGGGACACAGAGGAAAGCCATACACCTGGGGAAGCCAGTTTAGGGGCTTAGAGGACACAGAGGAAAGCCATACACCTGGGGAAGCCAGTTTAGGGGCTTAGAGGACACAGGAAAGCCATACACCTGGGGAAGCCAGTTTAGGGGCTTAGAGGACACAGGAAAGCAATACACCTGGGGAAGCCAGTTTAGGGGCTTAGAGGACACAGAGGAAAGCCATACACCTGGGGAAGCCAGTTTAGGGGCTTAGAGGACACAGGAAAGCCATACACCTGGGGAAGCCAGTTTAGGGGCTTAGAGGACACAGGAAAGCCATATACCTGGGGAAGCCAGTTTAGGGGCTTAGAGGACACAGAGGAAAGCCATACAGCTGGGGAAGCCAGTTTAGGGGCTTAGAGGACACAGAGGAAAGCCATACACCTGGGGAAGCCAGTTTAGGGGCTTAGAGGACACAGAGGAAAGCCATACACCTGGGGAAGCCAGTTTAGGGGCTTAGAGGACACATAGGAAAGCCATACACCTGGGGAAGCCAGTTTAGGGGCTTAGAGGACACAGAGGAAAGCCATACACCTGGGGAAGCCAGTTTAGGGGCTTAGAGGACACAGAGGAAAGCCATACACCTGGGGAAGCCAGTTTAGGGGCTTAGAGGAAAGCCATACACCTGGGGAAGCCAGTTTAGGGGCTTAGAGGAAAGCCATACACCTGGGGAAGCCAGTTTAGGGGACACAGAGGAAAGCCATACACCTGGGGAAGCCAGTTTAGGGGCTTAGAGGACACAGAGGAAAGCCATACACCTGGGGAAGCCAGTTTAGGGGCTTAGAGGACACAGAGGAAAGCCATACACCTGGGGAAGCCAGTTTAGGGGCTTAGAGGACACAGAGGAAAGCCATACACCTGGGGAAGCCAGTTTAGGGGCTTAGAGGAAAGCCATACACCTGGGGAAGCCAGTTTAGGGGCTTAGAGGAAAGCCATACACCTGGGGAAGCCAGTTTAGGGGACACAGAGGAAAGCCATACACCTGGGGAAGCCAGTTTAGGGGCTTAGAGGACACAGAGGAAAGCCATACACCTGGGGAAGCCAGTTTAGGGGCTTAGAGGACACAGGAAAGCCATACACCTGGGGAAGCCAGTTTAGGGGCTTAGAGGACACAGGAAAGCAATACACCTGGGGAAGCCAGTTTAGGGGCTTAGAGGACACAGAGGAAAGCCATACACCTGGGGAAGCCAGTTTAGGGGCTTAGAGGACACAGAGGAAAGCCATACAGCTGGGGAAGCCAGTTTAGGGGCTTAGAGGACACAGAGGAAAGCCATACACCTGGGGAAGCCAGTTTAGGGGCTTAGAGGACACAGAGGAAAGCCATACACCTGGGGAAGCCAGTTTAGGGGCTTAGAGGACACAGAGGAAAGCCATACACCTGGGGAAGCCAGTTTAGGGGCTTAGAGGACACAGAGGAAAGCCATACACCTGGGGAAGCCAGTTTAGGGGCTTAGAGGACACAGAGGAAAGCCATACACCTGGGGAAGCCAGTTTAGGGGCTTAGAGGACACAGAGGAAAGCCATACACCTGGGGAAGCCAGTTTAGGGGCTTAGAGGACACAGAGGAAAGCCATACACCTGGGGAAGCCAGTTTAGGGGCTTAGAGGAAAGCCATACACCTGGGGAAGCCAGTTTAGGGGCTTAGAGGAAAGCCATACACCTGGGGAAGCCAGTTTAGGGGACACAGAGGAAAGCCATACACCTGGGGAAGCCAGTTTAGGGGCTTAGAGGACACAGAGGAAAGCCATACACCTGGGGAAGCCAGTTTAGGGGCTTAGAGGACACAGGAAAGCCATACACCTGGGGAAGCCAGTTTAGGGGCTTAGAGGACACAGGAAAGCAATACACCTGGGGAAGCCAGTTTAGGGGCTTAGAGGACACAGAGGAAAGCCATACACCTGGGGAAGCCAGTTTAGGGGCTTAGAGGACACAGAGGAAAGCCATACAGCTGGGGAAGCCAGTTTAGGGGCTTAGAGGACACAGAGGAAAGCCATACACCTGGGGAAGCCAGTTTAGGGGCTTAGAGGACACAGAGGAAAGCCATACACCTGGGGAAGCCAGTTTAGGGGCTTAGAGGACACAGAGGAAAGCCATACACCTGGGGAAGCCAGTTTAGGGGCTTAGAGGACACAGAGGAAATCCATACACCTGGGGAAGCCAGTTTAGGGGCTTAGAGGAAAGCCATACACCTGGGGAAGCCAGTTTAGGGGACACAGAGGAAAGCCATACACCTGGGGAAGCCAGTTTAGGGGCTTAGAGGACACAGAGGAAAGCCATACACCTGGGGAAGCCAGTTTAGGGTCTTAGAGGACACAGAGGAAAGCCATACACCTGGGGAAGCCAGTTTAGGGGCTTAGAGGACACAGAGGAAAGCCATACACCTGGGGAAGCCAGTTTAGGGGCTTAGAGGACACAGAGGAAAGCCATACACCTGGGGAAGCCAGTTTAGGGGCTTAGAGGACACAGGAAAGCCATACACCTGGGGAAGCCAGTTTAGGGGCTTAGAGGACACAGGAAAGCCATACACCTGGGGAAGCCAGTTTAGGGGCTTAGAGGACACAGAGGAAAGCCATACACCTGGGGAAGCCAGTTTAGGGGCTTAAAGGACACAGAGGAAAGCCATACACCTGGGGAAGCCAGTTTAGGGGCTTAGAGGAAAGCCATACACCTGGGGAAGCCAGTTTAGGGGACACAGAGGAAAGCCATACACCTGGGGAAGCCAGTTTAGGGGCTTAGAGGACACAGAGGAAAGCCATACACCTGGGGAAACCAGTTTAGGGGCTTAGAGGACACAGGAAAGCCATACACCTGGGGAAGCCAGTTTAGGGGCTTAGAGGACACAGGAAAGCAATACACCTGGGGAAGCCAGTTTAGGGGCTTAGAGGACACAGAGGAAAGCCATACACCTGGGGAAGCCAGTTTAGGGGCTTAGAGGACACAGGAAAGCCATACACCTGGGGAAGCCAGTTTAGGGGCTTAGAGGACACAGGAAAGCCATACACCTGGGGAAGCCAGTTTAGGGGCTTAGAGGACACAGAGGAAAGCCATACAACTGGGGAAGACAGTTTAGGGGCTTAGAGGACACAGAGGAAAGCCATACACCTGGGGAAGCCAGTTTAGGGGCTTAGAGGACACAGAGGAAAGCCATACACCTGGGGAAGCCAGTTTAGGGGCTTAGAGGACACAGAGGAAAGCCATACACCTGGGGAAGCCAGTTTAGGGGCTTAGAGGAAAGCCATACACCTGGGGAAGCCAGTTTAGGGGACACAGAGGAAAGCCATACACCTGGGGAAGCCAGTTTAGGGGCTTAGAGGACACAGAGGAAAGCCATACACCTGGGGAAGCCAGTTTAGGGGCTTAGAGGACACAGGAAAGCCATACACCTGGGGAAGCCAGTTTAGGGGCTTAGAGGACACAGAGGAAAGCCATACACCTGGGGAAGCCAGTTTAGGGGCTTAGAGGAAAGCCATACACCTGGGGAAGCCAGTTTAGGGGCTTAGAGGAAAGCCATACACCTGGGGAAGCCAGTTTAGGGGACACAGAGGAAAGCCATACACCTGGGGAAGCCAGTTTAGGGGCTTAGAGGACACAGGAAAGCCATACACCTGGGGAAGCCAGTTTAGGGGCTTAGAGGAAAGCCATACACCTGGGGAAGCCAGTTTAGGGGACACAGAGGAAAGCCATACACCTGGGGAAGCCAGTTTAGGGGCTTAGAGGACACAGAGGAAAGCCATACACCTGGGGAAGCCAGTTTAGGGGCTTAGAGGACACAGAGGAAAGCCATACACCTGGGGAAGCCAGTTTAGGGGCTTAGAGGACACAGAGGAAAGCCATACACCTGGGGAAGCCAGTTTAGGGGCTTAGAGGACACAGGAAAGCCATACACCTGGGGAAGCCAGTTTAGGGGCTTAGAGGACACAGGAAAGCAATACACCTGGGGAAGCCAGTTTAGGGGCTTAGAGGACACAGAGGAAAGCCATACACCTGGGGAAGCCAGTTTAGGGGCTTAGAGGACACAGGAAAGCCATACACCTGGGGAAGCCAGTTTAGGGGCTTAGAGGACACAGGAAAGCCATACACCTGGGGAAGCCAGTTTAGGGGCTTAGAGGACACAGAGGAAAGCCATACACCTGGGGAAGCCAGTTTAGGGGCTTAGAGGACACAGAGGAAAGCCATACAGCTGGGGAAGCCAGTTTAGGGGCTTAGAGGACACAGAGGAAAGCCATACACCTGGGGAAGCCAGTTTAGGGGCTTAGAGGACACAGAGGAAAGCCATACAACTGGGGAAGCCAGTTTAGGGGCTTAGAGGACACAGAGGAAAGCCATACACCTGGGGAAGCCAGTTTAGGGGCTTAGAGGACACAGAGGAAAGCCATACACCTGGGGAAGCCAGTTTAGGGGCTTAGAGGACACAGAGGAAAGCCATACACCTGGGGAAGCCAGTTTAGGGGCTTAGAGGACACAGAGGAAAGCCATACACCTGGGGAAGCCAGATTAGGGGCTTAGAGGAAAGCCATACACCTGGGGAAGCCAGTTTAGGGGCTTAGAGGACACAGAGGAAAGCCATACAGCTGGGGAAGCCAGTTTAGGGGCTTAGAGGACACAGAGGAAAGCCATACACCTGGGGAAGCCAGTTTAGGGGCTTAGAGGACACAGGAAAGCCATACACCTGGGGAAGCCAGTTTAGGGGCTTAGAGGACACAGAGGAAAGCCATACACCTGGGGAAGCCAGTTTAGGGGCTTAGAGGACACAGAGGAAAGCCATACACCTGGGGAAGCCAGTTTAGGGGCTTAGAGGAAAGCCATACACCTGGGGAAGCCAGTTTAGGGGCTTAGAGGAAAGCCATACACCTGGGGAAGCCAGTTTAGGGGACACAGAGGAAAGCCATACACCTGGGGAAGCCAGTTTAGGGGCTTAGAGGACACAGGAAAGCCATACACCTGGGGAAGCCAGTTTAGGGGCTTAGAGGACACAGGAAAGCAATACACCTGGGGAAGCCAGTTTAGGGGCTTAGAGGACACAGAGGAAAGCCATACACCTGGGGAAGCCAGTTTAGGGGCTTAGAGGACACAGGAAAGCCATACACCTGGGGAAGCCAGTTTAGGGGCTTAGAGGACACAGAGGAAAGCCATACACCTGAAAAAGGGGGGTGGGGGGGTGAAGTGAGACTGGCAGTTCAGAGCAGACACTGATGCTTTATATGGATATCTAACGGACAGGATTAGAGACAGATTGGAGACAGCCAGGTAGATGATTCAGATATTACGCCATGCAGTCAAAGATAACCCATTGTGCTTTTATTTCTCAACCAGGAGAGGAAGCCCGGTCAAGATGACTTGTATCCTGTTACGTCACTCTCGGGAAATGCATGCAGTCAGGATGGACTGTCACAACGTTATTAGAAATGTGGTCGATACCTTCACAATAAATGTTGCAACATCTGAGAAGAGTGACAACTGAGCCAAAGTAAATTAACTTCAATATAGCATGTCCACTACATGGGAAAATTATTCCGGTTTGCAAATTATTATAGTGGGGAAAAGTTTTCGTAATTTTAAAATCACAAAAATATTCATCGCAAAAAAATGCACAACTCACAGTTGGTTGATCTGGTTCTGAGACACAACTCCGTTGTCGGAGAAGGAGGGTGTCATTTTCACTCCGCAGCAGGAGCAGAAGCAGCCTTCCGCCGAGCTCCCGGTGGCGGACACACTACCGAGCGTCATGACTGGACCACCGAACCGTAGACCGATAGTTGATGAGACCCGCGGCGTCAAATATCCTCGAAAATGTTCACTCCAATCCGACCATGGTCAACACGTATTAGTCCAACGAACCCAATAGATATTTGACAGTATGTATGTCGACCTATCTCCTTAGCGGCATTATAAAATAGGCAGCTAGAAAATAAAGTATCCTGTATGTAAGATAAAAAAGTGTAGCCTATCAGAAAATTATGAAACACATTTTACTGGATATGAAGTACAGTATCATTTAATTGCAACACAAATTCCGTAACACCGTCAGAACAACCTATAATCAATATCTGTCAATGAAGAGAACTCGTGTCCGTCCTAAAGTAAAAGCTTTCAACTTCTAAAACAGGACACAACCGGGCACTACAAACTCAGCTCGTGGGAGGGAGGAGTTGCTGACATGTGCTAAGGGCCCGATGGAAAGACGAGGGGAGGGCGACAAGGAGACACACAACACATTGGGCACACCTGCAGCGACAAGGTTGTGGAAGAGTAAGACAGCCATATTTATGACTGACAGGTACAGTGAGGTGCTGAAGAGTTAAAGTACAGAACGAGCACACAGGTAACTGCCAAAATAAAGGAACCACCAACAGTCTTAATAGGGCAATGGGCCACTGTGAGCCAGAACAGCTTCAATGCACCTTAGCATAGATTCTACAACTGTCTGGAACTCTATTGGCGGGATGGAAACCCCATTCATCCCTGAGAAACACAATAAGTTCGTTTTGTTGAGGGTGGTGGAAAACACCGTCTCAGGCACCACTCCAGAATCTCCCATAAGTGTTCAATTGGGTTGAGATCTGGAGACAGACGGGCATGGTATATGGTTAACATCATTTTAATCTCAGGAACCACACCTGCTTACAATATACTTTGTATCCCTCATTTACTCAAGCGGTTCCATTATTTTTGGCAGACCTGAACATTGCAACCACATGTTCTGTGACAGCTGTGTTTACCAACAACTCACTCCTTGGGACTGCACTCGTGGACACTGCTTCACCTTACAGAGTACACCTGGACAGAAACCTGACAAAGTCTCAAACAACGCGGCTAAATAACTGAGTAAATTGGATTTGAGAAGAAACTGCAAAACGAGCTGTACTTTTGCCATTCCGATCCGATGTAAGGTGAACCAGATCATATTCGTGGAGTGAGAGACTGATCTCCTTTCTCACACTTACCAGGAGACAGATGTTACGCAAGGGCCCACATGAGAGGAAGACCAGGTGCTCTGTCAGTAAGAATACAAGGTGCACAAAGCTTCTACCTTATAGACACATTGTCCATGGGGTGCATGTCAGTAGGAAAGGCCCATCAACTTATTCTAACACCTACTCAAACCAAAATGGCACCACACCTGTAAGTTATCTGCCCCATTGTTATACAAAAACTATTTTGCGATGCTCATCTTAGGCCAGACTCATGTGTTGGCCTGTTATCTGGAGCAGACTGTCAAGCGATATACAGTTTTTGAAATAGGAAAGTGAGAGGTCTATGAAGCAGTGTAAAATAGGCTACACGAGGGCACCGTGTTTACAACCCATCTGAACTTTGTTCTATTCCACTGGGGTTGAGATCATTTGGGCTCCACTCGGCTACAAGAGAGGAATATCAATTGTGTTTCCTCGTGTCCGCTCTCCTCGCTTCCTTTTCAAAAACGCATTGAGGAGAAGGTCAGATTCCTCCTCTAGGACCTTCTCCTCCAATGTGTTTTGAGGAGGCGGCAAGGAGGAAAGAGGACATGAGTCAAGGAAACACAATTAAGATGCACCCAATGTCATAAAGGCTAGCTAGTTAAGGGATTGTTATTACCAAGAATATACTTAACTCGACTTACAGTTTGTGCCCATTTCAGACTTTAGAGAAGTGTTAAACTTCGACTTTTGCATATATCACTCAATGCCAATGGGAGACGTTATAAAAGTGGAACAGAGATCTCAAGCGCAAGTACAGAAGTTCAAATCAAATTTTATTTGTCACATGTGCTGAATACAACAGGTGTAGGTAGACCTTACTGTGAAATGCTTACTTACAAGCACTTAAACAACAATGCATTTCAAGAAAGAGTAAAAAAATTGTTTTACTGAAACTAAAGTTTAAAAAAAATCTAAAATCAGTCAAAAAGTTACAAGAAAAGTACATAATAACGAGGCTATATACAGGGAGTACTGGTAAGGAGTCAATGCGCGGGGGTGCAGGTTATTTTTTTAAATTTTATTTCACCTTTATTTAACCAGGTAGGCTAGTTGAGAACAAGTTCTCACTTGCAACTGCGACCTGGCCAAGATAAAGCATAGCAGTGTGAACAGACAACACAGAGTTACACATGGAGTAAACAATTAACAAGTCAATAACACAGTAGTTAGTCGAGGTAATCACAACAGTATCCAGAGAGCTAAGTGACAAAGCGGACTCTATGGAAGCTATTTTAGTGCATCTGATGGTGTCCATCAATGTTCCTAAGTCTCTGTACAAACAAGGCAGGCAACCGTACAGTATTTAAGGTCTGCTCTACAATGAGTCCCCAGAAAGTCAACAGCTCCATCTCCTCTTTCCTGCTCCCCTTTGTCCCTAGTCTCCGAACCAAGAGAAGCCAGTCAAGGAATTTCACTTCAACACGACCTGGCCTTGGATAAAAGAATGAAGGCGGTAATGCGTGTACACAAAGGCGATAGTTCTGAGAACACAGCTCTTCCTCTGTCCTTTACTTCCTTCCTTCATTCATTCCTGGTCCGCTTCAGCCAAAAACAAACATTGTATAGGCTTACATGGCTAAATGTCCACCTAATAAAAACAGGCCATTGTACATTTAAAAACTAAGCTATAGCTTCATTTGGTCTCACTCATACTGGAAAGCCCCCCCCCCCCCCCCCCTTCAAATGGTGGAGGCCAATGTACTTTCAAATGCTTTCCCAAATGCTCTCTTTCCTCAGTTCCAGAGAGGCTAGGTCTGTAAGCTGTATTATGCAAATGTAGGGCACTTAGTCAAAACACACCATTGATGTTTCCACTCCCCACTGTATGCCATTACCCAAGACACTACATAACACATGCAGCTGGCACACAAAACAGGGAGCTACTATGAAAGTTCCTCTCTAAAGTCATAAAACCTAAGTGGCCAGAGAGATGAGAAGATGAGAAGGCTAGCCGCGACGGCGTGGGACATTGTTACACTCCATGTTTACAGTGTGTGTGTGTGTGTGTGTAAAACACTTGACCCCTCGTGCACTCAGAATAACATGACAGGGAAGGAGACGTAGAAACACACACACACACACACACATAGCTGGGCGTCTTTGGTTAGAGAGCATCGTCACATGGTCTTCTCCATTCCATTCCATTCAGCAGGTCAGGAGGTTTAGCCAGTCACCCATTGTGTCATCATCCCAGCCAAACAACACATTAAAAAGCACTGTGTGACCAGCATCTGTGCTAGTTATGTGGCACAGAATGTTTTGCACAACTTTTAATAGGCGAGACCCAACACTAAATCACATTGTTTCGACTCTGGTAATAGGGTCAGAACATGTGGGGGCAACACGTGAGTCCGAGTGCGCAATGGCTCGTCTCCCTCTCTTGCTCTTTGAATGAGAGTTAGCAGAAAAAAGGTCAAGTTTTACAGGCAGCAGTCAGTCACTGGGTCTCTGTGTACTCCAAGTAACCCCTTAAAACCCAGCTAGCAGCTGCTTCCTATAGGCCTGCTGCACTGGAGCTAGTTGGAGAAGCACAGGGCTGAAATGAGACAAGCCGAACACTTAGTCTACACTAACTGCAGCACTAGTAAGACAGGACAAACAATACAAGGCCAAGCACAGGCTAATGCATGTGTTTACCTACCACCTCGCCTATTTGGTTGTGATCTGAGAACCTTCGGACCTAAGTGAAGGGTTAAAAAAAAAACGAGACACTTATGGCACCAGGAATTAGAAGGATAACAGTGATATGATCAGGAAAAATCATTGTCAGTGGAGGTTAGTAGGGCGGTGCTGGTAGCCAGGAGAGGTGTTCCCACCTGACAGACAGGTGTGAGAAACAGGCTGCAATGAAAGAGGACTCCAGGCCAGGGGTTTGAGTCAGCATGTACAGCTTGCTGGCTGCTGCGTCTGCCATTTCCTTCCCACAACCGGTAATGGGACTGCGTGAACACTGAGCACAAGGTAACCCAAATCCAGAAGAACCTGCTCTGCCAGCCACAACTGAGACGCTGCATAGATGATATAGCCAACCTCCGCCCCTCCCACTCGCCAAGTGCCCTTTTGGGTGGTGGTAATTTATTTTTTAAATAAAGTTGTTGTTCTGAACCCATTGCCCGCAAGTCGTTGTGAAGTTCGCCACCCCGTCCGTTGGTTGCGCCTGTTGGTCTGCCATGTACAGCGCTTGCGCACGCCCGGTTGCACCTGTTACCAAGTCCGCATATCACTAGGATTGTGCACACCCATTATCCAAACATGCATGGCTTGAGATGTAGTCACCGATTGAGTGTGTGTGGAGCTAGCTACCTCGTTTGAATAGCAACAGTACTGCCACAGAAGCATAACATTTGATTATCAATTGATTTACATCGTCAATATTCGATCTGGTTGGCTGAAACGCACAACAGAGAGGTAGAGGGGATTGGCTGCATCAACGACCCGCCGACTCAACTCCATCCCTTCTTCAGTCGGCAGCAGCAACACCGGTAGTCAAGACTAGCTAAAATCGCCATATATCATGAAGATGAATATAATATTATGAAGTTATTGATACAGCGTCGAAGATAAATCACCAACTCAGTAAAAATCACATCAGTAAAATAAAATCGAGCTAGTTAACTTGGTTTCATCAGCATCAATTGATCAGCTGATCGCCCATCCTCTTTTCCCAACGTCAATCATGTCTTTAGGAAGCACTGTAACTACATAACTGAAAGTATGTGGACACCTGCTCGTCGAACATTTCATTACAAAATCATGGACATTAATATGGAGTAGGTCCTCCCTTTGCCGCTCGAACAGCCCACTCTTTTGGGAAGGCTTCCCACTTGTTGTTGGAACATTGCTGCGGGACATGCTACCATTCAGCCACAAGAGCATTAGTGAGGTCGGGCAATTAGGCCTGGCTTGCAGTCGGCGTTCCAGTTCATCCCAAAGGTGTTCGATGGGGTTGAGGTCAGGGCTCTGTGCAGGCCAGTCAACTTCTTCCACGCCGATCTCGACAATCCATTTCTGTATTGACCTCACATTATGCACGGGGGCATTGTCATGCTGAAACATGAAAGGGTCCTCCCCAAACTGTTGCCACAATGCTGGAAGCAAAGAATCGTCTAGAATGGTCATTGTATGCTGTAGCGTTAAGATTTCCTTTCACTAGCATTAAGGGCCCTAGACCAAACCATGAAAAACAGCCCCAGTGAGGATCCAAAAAGGTGCCCCCCCCACACTAAAAACACTGCTAGGAGGGTACTTTAAAATGTTTTATTAGCTTTAAAATGCTAACATTTCTAGTGACTTTTAGG